>NC_084568.2:32915000-33005000 GCF_033978685.3 Nerophis lumbriciformis | reverse complement strand
AATACCGATACCAAACAAGACACGACGTCAGCGAGTACAGTAGGGAGCGGATTCGTATGGCCCCTTTGTCCTCGGTTTACCTGACACATGAAACGTGACAAGTTCATCATCAAGGAGATTAAAGATGTCTTCTGATAAGAAGTTCAAAGACGCCTTGTGTATTGGACAACACCGATATCAAACAAGACGCGACGTCAGCGAGTACAGTAGGAAACGGATTCATATGGCCCCATTGGCCGCAGTTTACCTGACACATGAAACGTGACAAGTTCATCATCGAGTAGAATAAAAATGTATTTTCAAATAAGTTAAAAGACGCCTTGAGCATTGGCCAATACCGATATCAAACAAGACACGATGTCAGCGAGTACAGTAGGAAGCTGATTCATATGGCCCCATTGGCCGCAGTTTACCTGACACATGAAACGTGACAAGTTCATCATCAAGGAGATTAAAGATGTCTTCTGATAAGAAGTTCAAAGACGCCTTGAGTATTGGACAACACCAAAATCAAACAAGACACGACGTCAGCGAGTACAGTAGGAAGCGGATTCATAAGGCCCCATTGGCCGCAGTTTACCTGACACATGAAACGTGACAAGTTAATCATCGAGTATATTAAAGATGTCTTCTGATAAGAAGTTAAAAGACTTCATGAGTATTGGACAATACCGATATCAAACAAGACACGACGTCAGCGAGTACAGTAGGAGGCGGATTCATATGGCCCCTTTAGGCTCGGTTTACCTGACACATGAAACGTGACAAGTTCCTCATCAATGAGATTAAAGATGTCTTCTTAAAGAAGTCAAAAGACGCCTTGAGTATTGGACAACACCGATACCAAACAAGACACGACGTCAGCGAGTACAGTAGGGAGCGGATTCATATGGCCCCTTTGTCCTCGGTTTACCTGACACATGAAACGTGACAAGTTCATCATCAAGGAGATTAAAGATGTCTTCTTAAAGAAGTTAAAAGACGCCTTGAGTATTGGCCAATACCGATATCAAACAAGACACGACGTCAGCGAGTACAGTAGGAAGCGGATTCATATGGACCCTTTGGGCGCAGTTTACCCGACACATGAAACGTGACAAGTTCATCATCAAGGAGATTAAAGATGTCTTCTTAAAGAAGTTAAAAGACTTCTTGGGTATTGGCCAATGCCGATATCAAACAAGACACGACGTCAGCGAGTACAGTAGGGAGCGGATTTGTATGGCCCCATTGGCCGCGGTTTACCGGACACATGAAACGTGACAAGTTCATCATCAAGGAGATTAAAGATGTCTTCTCAAAGAAGATAAAATACTTTTTGAGTATTGGCCAATGCTGATATCAAACAAGACACGACGTCAGCGAGTACAGAAGAAAGCTGACTCATATGGCCCCTTTGGCCGCGGTTTACCTGACACATGAAACGTGACAAATTCATCATTGAGGAGATTAAAGATGTCTTCTTAAAGAAGTTCAAAGACTTCTTGGGTATTGGCCAATGCCGATATCAAACAAGACACGACGTCAGCGAGTACAGTAGGGAGCGGATTTGTATGGCCCCATTGGCCGCGGTTTACCGGACACATGAAACGTGACAAGTTCATCATCAAGGAGATTAAAGATGTCTTCTCAAAGAAGATAAAATACTTTTTGAGTATTGGCCAATGCTGATATCAAACAAGACACGACGTCAGCGAGTACAGAAGAAAGCTGACTCATATGGCCCCTTTGGCCGCGGTTTACCTGACACATGAAACGTGACAAATTCATCATTGAGGAGATTAAAGATGTCTTCTTAAAGAAGTTCAAAGACTTCTTGAGTATTGGACAATACCGATATCAAACAAAACACAACGTCAGCGAGTACAGTAGGGAGTGGATTCATATGGCCCTTTTGGCCTCAGTTTACCCGACACATGAAACGTGACAAGTTCATTAATAAGGAGATTAAAGATGTCTTCTCATAAGAAGTTAAAAGACTTCTTGAGTATTGGCCAATACCGATATCAAACAAGACACGACGGTAGCGAGTATAGTAGGAAGCTGACTCATATGGCCCCATTGGCCGCGGTTTACCTGACACATGAAACGTGACAAGTTCATCATCAAGGAGAATAGTAGAGTAAAGGAGTATCATATTGTAGTGTGGAATGTTAAAAGAGGCTTGATCAAGAGAAAGTATGAAAAACAGGATCCTTCAGTAAATTAAGCGCGTGACGCAGCAAGTTGGATGATGCAAACACGTTTGTTACTGCGTCCTTTCTAATATGAGACTTTGTAAGTATTATGGAACTGTAATCATCTGATACTTGATTATATTGACAAATGTGCCGTTTAATATTGTTCACTGATTACTACATATGTCTCGCTTGTGTGCTTAGCTGTTGTGTAGCTGCGAGCGCAGAGTAGCCTATAGTCCAGCATGTTTACTTTTGTAAAAGTAACTTATAGTCCAGCATGTTTACTTTTGTAAATGACTCGACTAAAACAGAAGAAAAGACAACCATGTGTGTTTATTGGAAGACATTCAGATGTTCACTGGCTGTCCAGATCTGCACAAATAAACACTTGTTTAGGCCGATACTTATTTTTCCGCCGATATCGGACCGATAGCAATATCGCACGTGGATACCCTTATAAGTACTGTGTGTTTATGTGGAACTCTTTATTGATCAAATGACACAATTGCCGTCCTTCCACATATATTTATGATTGATTACACGGAAATAAACAAGTAGAACTTTCACATACTCTTTAATATTCATTTATATTATTGATTATATAATAATAATATGTACACCTATATATGTATATGCTATATATATATATATATATATATATATTAGGGTTGTACGGTATACCGGTACTAGTATCGTACCGCGATACTAATGAATCATATTCGGTACTATACCGCCTCAAAAAAGTACCGGTTGCCGTCACGTCGTGTCATTGCTGGTTTTACGAGCAGAGGAGCATGTTCGGCAGCGCGGAAACACAGAGTACTTACAAGCAGACACAGTGTGTAGACAGAAAATGGAGAACGGACGCATTTTGGCCTAAAAACTAAAGATAAAGGTGAAGTTATAACACAGTGCTTTAGCTACTTCTAAATCACAAATCCTCGTCTCCATGGCGACGAATAAAGTACGTTTCTCACAAGTATCATTATCACTGCAGGACGAGGAATAACTAAACATGCTTCACTCCATAGCTCACCGGCGTCACAATGTAAACAATTGCCATGAGTGGATCCACTGTAATGATACCAACTAAAGGAGCGTATCTACTATGATTACGTCGATATTTTTTAGCATCACAAAATATTTTTTTGTTTTTTTTAAATGTACAATACATTTATAAACTCAGGGAAAAAAAGCCCTGGACACATGCGGACTTTGAATATGACCAATGTATAATCCTGGAACTACTTGGCATCGGATCGATACCCAAATTGGTGGTATCATCCAAAACTAAAATATCCAAACAAAAGAAGAATAAGTGATTATTACATTTTAACAGAAGTGTAGATAGAACATGTTAAAAGAGAAAATAAGCAGATATTAACAGTAAATAAACAAGTAGATTAATAATCATTTTTTACAGCTTGTTCTTTATAATGTTGACAATATAATAGGTGTATAAATGACACAATATGTTACTGCATATGTCAGCAGACTAATTAGGAGCCTTTGTTTGTTTACTTTCTACTAAAAGACAAGTTGTCTAGTATGTTCACTATTTTATTTAAGGACAAACTTGCAATAATAAACATATGTTTAATGCACTCTAAGGTTTTTTGTTAAAGGGGAACATTATCACAATTTCAGAAGGGTTAAAACAATTAAAAATCAGTTCCCAGTGGCTTATTTTATTTTTCGAAGTTTTTTTCAAAATTTTACCCATCACGCAATATCCCTAAAAAAAGCTTCAAAGTGCCTGATTTTAACCATCGTTATAACCACCCGTCCATTTTCCTGTGACGTCACACAGTGATGCCAACACAAACAAACATGGCGGAAAGAACAGCAAGCTTTAGCGACATTAGCTCGGATTCAGACTCGGATTTCAGCGGCTTAAGCGATTCAACAGATTACACATGTATTGAAACGGATGGTTGTAGTGTGGAGGCAGGTAGCGAAAACGAAATTGAAGAAGAAACTGAAGCGTTTGAACCGTATGCAAGCGAAACCGACGAAAACGACACGACAGCCAGCGACACGGGAGAAAGCGAGGACAAATTCGGCGATCGCCTTCTAACCAACGATTGGTATGTGTTTGTTTGGCATTAAAGGACACTAACAACTATGAACTAGGTTTACAGCATATGAAATACATTTGGCAACAACATGCACTTTGAGAGTGCAGACAGCCCAATTTTCATCAATTAATATATTCTGTAGACATACCCTCATGTCAGCAGGCCAGGGAAGCTAGGGTCGATATTCTTCTCTTGACGGTGTGAGCCAAGACATCCAGGGGGTTTAGCTCGCTCGTCTGCGGGAACAAACTGCCGCCATTGCTTGCCGTGCTACCGAGGTCCTTTGTCTCTGAATTGCTCACACACTCCGGCAGATTCAATGGGGGTCTGGCGGCAGATTTCTTTGACTTTATCGTTGGAAATGCATCTGCTTTGAGTGTCGCAGGATATCCACACATTCTTGCCATCTCTGTCGTAGCATAGCTTTCGTCGGTAAAGTGTGCGGAACAAACGACTGACCATTTCGTCGGCTTTCCCCACACCCTCGTATTTTGAACAAATTTCGTCCAATTTCTTGCCACTTTCGCATCTTTGGGCCACTGGTGCAACTTGAATCCGTCCCTGTTCGTGTTGTTACAACCTCCGACAACACACCGACGAAAGTGAGAAAATGGCGGATTGCTTCCCGATGTGACGTCACGTTGTGAGCGAATAATAGAAAGGCGTTTAATTCGCCAAAATTCACCCATTTAGAGTTCGGAAATCGGTTAAAAAAATATATGGTCTTTTTTCTGCAACATCAAGGTATATATTGATGCTTACATAGGTCTGGTGATAATGTTCCCCTTTAAAATAAAGCCAATAATGCAATTTTTGTGGTCCTCTTTATTTATAAAAAAGTATCGGTACCTGTTACAAAAATATCAGTATCGGGACAACACTAATATAATGTTACATTACATGCTCGAACATCATTATTTTAGCCCCAAGTCGAAATGTTTGGACACCTTGGACTGGAGTCTGCAACATATAATGTCAATATTGTGTTTTTAAATGTTAACCATTGTAATAAAGTCATTTTGTATGTACTCAACACTGCTTCTGCAGTGCTCACAATGTGTGTGTGTGTGTGTGTGCACGGCTTTCTGCAAACAGATTCCCTCGGCCCGCTCAGTCCATGCAAACACGTTTAGACGCTCGCCACACAGCTCTTGTTTGAGCGTAGTCACGTGGGGGACGGACATAACGACACCTTTACACTCCATCGTCTTCTGTTTGACTCCGAGCTCATGGCGTCGGCGAACCAGATCCATCAAAGAATGATCCGTGGCGAGAGAAATAATGAAGCTCGCCGGCGCCGATTCTGACCGAAACGTAGCCGATGCGGAAATGTCAGAAAGCAAACGTCTTGTTGGAGCCTTCGTGACGTGACCGGGGGTGTACGTGTCACCTTGCGGAGGTCTTTGTGATCCGATTACCGGGTCCTGCTGTCAGCAAATGGACAGCCGGGCTCAAAACAAGCGGGGCAACGTTTGATCAAATATTGAAAAGGTCAGAACCCACTGAGGAGTTTGAATATTTCAACAGCCGGCGGATTTCAAACCAAACAACGCGGAAAACTGCAGGGATGTTCATTGGAACTGTTTGGGGGGGCCACGTTTTCCAAAGGACTCAAGTTGGACACGTGACTACTGACTGGGTGAATTTAGTTGAACAGCCCAAACGATGAAAAAGAGAGGACCTAAGATGGAACCTTGAGGAACACCACTATAGCATGACTAAAGAAGTTGAACTCATGACTACTGACTGCATCTGAAGAGAAACAAGAATCACTTTACGGAAAAAACATGTAACTACCAAAAAGGAGAGGACTTAAAGGGCTGCAAAAATGTTTTTCTGACAAGTTTTGAACAAAACTGGGGAGCAACTGAATTGTTTGGGGGGCCACGTTTCCAGAAACCCAAGGACCGAACTTCTCTATTCACATTTAGTCTTATTTTGTATATTCCCTAGAACCAGCATCCTCTATAATAGACATTTAATTTTGGTCATAGTTACAAGTTTTTTTTTAACTAAACGGAACTCAGGGGCCACCAGTTGAACAGCCCAAATGATGAAAAAGAGAGGACCTAAGATGGAACCTTGAGGAACACCACTATAGCATAACTAAAGAAGTTGAATAAAAGTCTACCCACTGCATCTGAAGAGACACTTTAGTTACATGAATCACTTTATGGAAAAAAAGTGTAACTAGCAAAAAGGAGAGGACTTAAAGAGGTCCCTTGAGGGACGCCTCGGGTATGGAAATCACAAGTTCAGACCCCAGTGTTCTATGTTTGCTAGCAAGGTTAAAACGTCAATGCAAGAATCTTGTGTTTTTAGGAATTTTGCTGCAAAATTGTTTGTCTGACAAGTTTTGAACAAAACTGGGAGGCAACTAAATTGTTTGGGGGGGCCACGTTTCCAGAAACTCAAGGACCGAACTTCTCCATTCACAATTAGTCTTATTTTGCATATTCCTAGAACCAACATCCACTACAATAGACATTTGATTTGAAGTTACAAGTTTTTTTTTAACTAAACGGAACTCAGGGGCCACTAGTTGAACAGCCCAAATGATTAAAAAAGAAAGGACCTAAGATGGAACCTTGAGGAACACCACTATAGCATGACTAAAGAAGTTGAACACATGACTACTGACTGCATCTGAAGAGAAACAAGAATCACTTTACGGAAAAAAAAAACATGTAACTACCAAAAAGAAGAGGACTTAAAGGGCTGCAAAAATGTTTTTCTGACAAGTTTTGAACAAAACTTGGGGGCTACTGAATTGTATGGGGGGGCCACATTTCAAGAAAGCTAAGGCCCGGACTTCTACCTTCACAATTAGTCTTATTTTGTATATTCCTAGAACCAACATCCTCTACAATAGACATTTGATTTGAAGTTACAAGTTTTTTTTAACTAAACGGAACTGAGGGGCCACAAGTTAAATAGCCCAAATGATGAAAAGAGAGGACTTAAGATGGAACCTTGAGGAACACCACTATAGCATGACTAAAGAAGTTGAACACATGACTACTGACTGCATCTGAAGAGAAACAAGAATCACTTTACGGAAAAAAACATGTAACTACCAAAAAGAAGAGGACTTAAAGGGCTGCAAAAATGTTTTTCTGACAAGTTTTGAACAAAACTTGGGGGCAACTGAATTGTATGGGGGGCCACATTTCCAGAAAGCTAAGGCCCGGACTTCTACCTTCACAATTAGTCTTATTTTGTATATTCCTAGAACCAACATCCTCTACAATAGACGTTTGATTTGAAGTTACAAGTTTTTTTTTAACTAAACGGAACTCAGGGGCCACAAGTTAAATAGCCCAAATGATGAAAAGAGAGGACTTAAGATGGAACCTTGAGGAACACCACTATAGCATGACTAAAGAAGTTGAACACATGACTACTGACTGCATCTGAAGAGACACTTTAGTTACAAGAATCCCTTTAGGAAAAAAATGTGTAACTAGCAAAAAGGAGAGGACTTAAAGGGGTGCCTTGAGGGACGCCTCGGGTATGGAAATCACAAGTTAGGACCCCTGTGTTCTATGTTTGCTAGCAAGGTTAAAACGTCAATGCAAGGATCTTGTGTTTTTAGGAATTTTGCTGCTAAAATGTTTGTCTGACAAGTTTTGAACAAAACTTGGGGGCAACTAAATTGTTTTTGGGGGGGCCACATTTCTAGAAAGCTAAGGACCGGACTTCTCCCTTCACAATTAGTCTTATTGTGTATATTCCCTAGAACCAGCATCCTCTATAGTAGACTGCTGATTGCATCTGAAGAGACACTTTAGTTACATGAATCGCTTTAGGAAAAAATGTGTAACTACCGAAAAGGAGAGGACTTAAAGGGGTGCCTTGAGGGACGCCTCGGGTATGGAAACCTTTCCAGAAAGCTAACGACCAAACTTCTCCCTTCACACTTAGTCTTATTTTGTATATTCCTAGAACCAACATCTTCTACAATAGACATTTGATTTGAAGTTACAAGTTTTTTTTTTACCTAAACAGAACTCAGGGGCCACCAGTTGAACAGCCCAAATGATTAAAAAAAGAGAGGACCTAAGATGGAACCTTGAGGAACATCACTACAGCATGACTAAAGAAGTTAACTAAACAACTGACTGATTGCATCTGAAGAGACACTTTAGTTACATGAATCACATTACCCAAAAAATGTGTAACGGCCAAAAAGGAGAGGACTTAAAGGGGTGCCTTGAGGGACGCCTCGGGTATGGAAATCACAAGTTAGGACCCCTGTGTTCTATGTTTGCTAGCAAGGTTAAAACGTCAATGCAAGAATCTTGTGTTTTTAGGAATTTTGCTGCAAAATTGTTTGACTGACAAGTTTTGAACAAAACTGGGGGGCAACTAAATTGTTTGGGGGGGCCACGTTTCGAGAAACCCAAGGACCGAACTTCTCTATTCACATTTAGTCTTATTTTGTATATTCCCTAGAACCAGCATCCTCTATAGTAGACATTTAATTTTGGTCATAGTCACAAGTTTTTTTTTAACTGAACTGAACTCAGGGGCCACCAGTTGAACAGCCCAAATGATGAAAAAGAGAGGACCTAAGATAGAACCTTGAGGAACACCACTATAGCATGACTAAAGAAGTTGAACGGAAGTCTATTGACTGCATCTGAAGAGACACTTTAGTTACATGAATAACTTTATGGAAAAAATGTGTAACTACCAAAAAGGAGAGGACTTAAAGGGGTGCTTTGAGGGACGCCTCGGGTATGGAAATCACAAGTTAGGACCCCAGTGTTCTAATGCTAGCAAGGTTAAAACGTCAATGCAAGGATCTTGTGTTTTTAGGAATTTTGCTGCAAAAATGTTTGACTGACAAGTTTTGAACAAAACTGGGCAGCAACTGAATTGTTTGGGGGGGGCCACGTTTCCAGAAACCCAAGGACCGAACGTCTCCCTTCACAATTAGTCTTATTGTGTATATTACCTAGAACCAGCATTCTCTATAGTAGACATTTAATTTTGGTCATAGTTACAAGTTTTTTTTTAACTGAACTGAACTCAGGGGCCACACGTTGAACAGCACAAATGATGAAAAAGAGAGGACCTAAGACAGAACCTTGAGGAACACCACTATAGCATAATTAAACAAGTTGAACGAAAGTTTACCGACTGCATCTGAAGAGACACTTTAGTTACATGAATCACTTTATGGAAAAAATGTGTAACTAGTACAAAGGAGAGGACTTAAAGGGGTGCCTTGAGGGACGCCCCGGTTATGGAAATCACAAGTTTGGACCGCAGTATTCTATGTTTGCTAGCAAGGTTAAAACGTCAATGCAAGGATCTTGTGTTTTTAGGAATTTTGCTGCTAAAATGTTTGTCTGACAAGTTTTGAACAAAACTTGGGGGAAACTGAATTGTTTGGGGGGCCACGGTTCCAGAAAGCTAACGACCAGACTTCTCCCTTCACACTTAGTCTTATTTTGTACATTCCTAGAACAAAAATCCTCTACAATAGATATTTGATTTGAAGTTACAAGTTTTTTTTAACTAAACGGAACTCAGGGGCCACCAGTTGAACAGCCCAAACGATGAAAAAGAGAGGACCTAAGATAGAACCTTGAGGAACACCACTATAGCATGACTAAAGAAGTTGAACACATGACTACCGACTGCATCTGAAGAGACACTTTAGTTACATGAATCACATTAGGAAAAAATGTGTAACTAGTAAAAAGGAGAGGACTTAAAGGGTGCCTTGAGGGACACCTCACTTATGGAAATCACAAGTTAGGACCCCTGTGTTCTATGTTTGCTAGCAAGGTTAAAACGTCAATGCAAGGATCTTGTGTTTTTAGGAATTTTGCTACAAAAATGTTTTTCTGACAAGTTTTGAACAAAACTTGGGGGCAACTAAATTGTTTTTGGGGGGGCCACATTTCTAGAAAGCTAAGGACCGGACTTCTCCCTTCACAATTAGTCTTATTGTGTATATTCCCTAGAACCAGCATCCTCTATAGTAGACTGCTGATTGCATCTGAAGAGACACTTTAGTTACATGAATCGCTTTAGGAAAAAATGTGTAACTACCGAAAAGGAGAGGACTTAAAGGGGTGCCTTGAGGGACGCCTCGGGTATGGAAACCTTTCCAGAAAGCTAACGACCAGACTTCTCCCTTTACACTTAGTCTTATTTTGTATATTCCTAGAACCAACATCCTCTCTACAATAGACATTTGATTTGAAGTTACAAGTTTTTTTTAACTAAACGGAACTCAGGGGCCACCAGTTGAACAGCCCAAATGATGAAAAAGAGAGGACCTAAGATAGAACCTTGAGGAACACCACAAAAGCATAACTAAAGAAGTTGAACACATGACTACTGACTGCATCTGAAGAGAAACAAGAATCACTTTACGGAAAAAAACATGTAACTTCCAAAAAGGAGAGGACTTAAAGGGCTGAAAAAATGTTTTTCTGACAAGTTTTGAACAAAACTGGGGAGCAACTGAATTGTTTGGGGGGGCCACATTTCCAGAAACCCAAGGACCGAACGTCTCCCTTCACAATTAGTCTTATTTTGTATATTCCCTAGACCAGCATCCTCTATAGTAGACATTTAATTTTGGTCATAGTTACAATTTTTTTTTAACTGAACTGAACTCAGGGGCCACCAGTTGAACAGCCCAAATGATGAAAAAGAGAGGACCTAAGATAGAACCTTGAGGAACACCACTATAGCATAATTAAACAAGGTGAACGAAAGTTTACCGACTGCATCTGAAGAGACACTTTAGTTACATGAATCACTTTATGGAAAAAATGTGTAACTACCAAAAAGGAGAGGACTTAAAGGGGTGCCTTGAGGGACGCCTCGGTTATGGAAATTACAAGTTAGGACCCCTGTGTTCAATGTTTGCTAGCAAGGTTAAAACGTCAATGAGAGGATCTTGTGTTTTTAGGAATTTTGCTGCAAAAATGTTTGTCTGACAAGTTTTGAACAAAACTGGGGGGCAACTGAGTTGTATGGGGGGCCACATTTCCATAAAGCTAAGGGCCGGACTTCTCCTTTCACAATTAGTCTTATTTTGTATATTCCTAGAAGCAACATCCTCTACAATAGACATTTGATTTGAAGTTACAAGTTTTTTTTAACTAAACGGAACTCAGGGGCCACCAGTTAAACAGCCCAAATGATTAAAAAAAGAGGGGACCTAAGATGGAACCTTGAGGAACACCACCCTAGCATAACTAAAGAAGTTGAACACATGACTACTGACTGCATCTGAAGAGAAACAAGAATCACTTTACGGAAAAAAACATGTAACTACCAAAAAGGAGAGGACTTAAAGGGCTGCAAAAATGTTTTTCTGACAAGTTTTGAACAAAACTGGGGGGAAACTGAATTGTTTGGGGGGCCACGTTTCCAGAAACCCAAGGACCGAACTTCTCTATTCACATTTAGTCTTATTTTGTATATTCCCTAGAACCAGCATCCTCTATAAAAGACATTTAATTTTGGTCATAGTTACAAGTTTTTTTTTAACTGAACTGAACTCAGGGGCCACCAGTTGAACAGCCCAAATGATGAAAGAGAGAGGACCTAAGATGGAACCTTGAGGAACACCACTATAGCATAACTAAAGAAGTTGAACTCATGACTACCGACTGCATCTGAAGAGACACTTTAGTTACATGAATCACATTAGGAAAAAATGTGTAACTACCAAAAAGGAGAGGACTTAAAGGGGTGCCTTGAGGGACACCTCGGGTATGGAAATCACAAGTTCGGACCCCTGTGTTCTATGTTTGCTAGCAAGGTTAAAACGTCAATGAGAGGATCTTGTGTTTTTAGGAATTTTTTTGCAAAAATGTTTGTCTGCCAAGTTTTGAACAAAACCTGGGGGCAAATGAATTGTATGGGGGGGGGGGCACATTTCCAGAAAGCTAAGGCCCAGACTTCTACCTTCACAATTAAGTCTTATTTTGTATATTCCTAGAACCAACATCCTCTACAATAGACATTTGATTTGAAGTTACAAGTTTTTTTTAACTAAACGGAACTCAGGGGCCACAAGTTAAATAGCCCAAATGATGAAAGAGAGAGGACCTAAGATGGAACCTTGAGGAACACCACTATAGCATGACTAAAGAAGTTGAACACATGACTACTGACTGCATCTGAAGAGACACTTTAGTTACAAGAATCCCTTTAGGAAAAAAATGTGTAACTAGCAAAAAGGAGAGGACTTAAAGGGGTGCCTTGAGGGACGCCTCGGGTATGGAAATCACAAGTTAGGACCCAGTGTTCTATGTTTGCTAGCAAGGTAAAAACATCAATGCAAGGATCTTGTGTTTTTAGGAATTTTGCTGCTAAAATGTTTGTCTGACAAGTTTTGAACAAAACTGGGGGGCAACTAAATTGTTTTTTGGGGGGGCACATTTCTAGAAAGCTAAGGACCGGACTTCTCCCTTCACAATTAGTCTTATTTTGTATATTCCCTAGAACCAGCATCCTCTATAGTAGACATTTAATTTTGGTCATAGTTACAAGTTTTTTTTTTAACTGAACTGAACTCTGGGGCCACCGGTTGAACAGCACAATTGATGAAAAAGAGAGGACCTAAGATAGAACCTTGAGGAACACCACTATAGCATAACTAAAGAAGTTGAACAAATGACTACTGACTGCACCTGAAGTGACACTTTAGTTACAAGAATCACTTTACGTAAAAAATGTGTAACTACCAAAAAGGAGAGGACTTAAAGAGGTGCCTTGAGGGACGCCTCGAGTATGGAAATCACAAGTTAGGACCCCAGTGTTCTATGTTTGCTAGAAAGGTTAAAACGTCAATGCAAAAATCTTGTGTTTTTAGGAATTTTGCTGCAAAAATGTTTGTCTGACAAGTTTTGAACAAAACTGGGGGGCAACTAAATTGTTTGGGGGGGGCACGTTTCCAGAAGCTCAAGGACCGAACGTCTCCCTTCACAATTAGTCTTAATTTGTATATTAGGTAGAACCAGCATCCTCTATAGTAGACTACTGATTGCATCTGAAGAGACACTTTAGTTACATGAATCACATTATGAAAAAATGTGTAACTACCAAAAAGGAGAGGACTTAAAGGGGTGCCTTGAGGGACGCCTCGGGTATGGAAATCACAAGTTCGGACCCCTGTGTTCTATGTTTGCTAGCAAGGTTAAAACGTCAATGAGAGGATCTTGTGTTTTTAGGAATTGTTTTGCAAAAATGTTTGTCTGACAAGTTTTGAACAAAACTTGGGGGAAACTGAATTGTATGGGGGGCCACATTTTCAGAAAGCTAAGGACCGGACTTCTACCTTCACAATTAGTCTTATGTTGTATATTCCTAGAACCAACATCCTCTACAATAGACATTTGATTTGAAGTTACAAGTTTTTTTTAACTAAACGGAACTCAGGGGCCACCAGTTAAATAGCCCAAATGATGAAAAAGAGAGGACCTAAGATGGAACCTTGAGGAACACCACTATAGCATAACTAAAGAAGTTGAACAAATGACTACTGACTGCACCTGAAGTGACACTTTAGTTACAAGAATCACTTTACGTAAAAAATGTGTAACTACCAAAAAGGAGAGGACTTAAAGAGGTGCCTTGAGGGACGCCTCGAGTATGGAAATCACAAGTTAGGACCCCAGTGTTCTATGTTTGCTAGCAAGGTTAAAACGTCAATGCAAAAATCTTGTGTTTTTAGGAATTTTGCTGCAAAAATGTTTGTCTGACAAGTTTTGAACAAAACTGGGGGGCAACTAAATTGTTTGGGGGGGGAACGTTTCCAGAAACTCAAGGACCGAACGTCTCCCTTCACAATTAGTCTTATTTTGTATATTAGGTAGAACCAGCATCCTCTATAGTAGACTGCTGATTGCATCTGAAGAGACACTTTAGTTACATGAATCACATTATGAAAAAATGTGTAACTACCAAAAAGGAGAGGACTTAAAGGGGTGCATTGAGGGACGCCTCGGGTATGGAAACCTTTCCAGAAAACTAACGACCAGACTTCTCCCTTCACACTTAGTCTTATTTTGTATATTCCTAGAACCAACATCCTCTACAATAGACATTTGATTTGAAGTTACAAGTTTTTTTTTACCTAAACGGAACTCAGGGGCCACCAGTTGAACAGCCCAAATGATGAAAAAAGAGAGGACCTAAGATGGAACCTTGAGGAACACCACTATAGCATAACTAAAGAAGTTAACTAAACAACTGACTGATTGCATCTGAAGAGACACTTTAGTTACATGAATCACATTATTAAAAAAATGTGTAACTACCAAAAAGGAGAGGACTTAAAGGGGTGCCTTGAGGGACGCCTCGGTTATGGAAATCACAAGTTAGGACCCCTGTGTTCTATGTTTGCTAGCAAGGTTAAAACATCAATGCAAGGACCTGCCAATGTGTTTACAGTTCAGGAGCACTTACTTTGTCATAGTTACACGTTTTTTTAACTGAACTGAACTCAGGGGCCACCAGTTGAACAGCACAAATGATGAAAAAGTGAGGACCTAAGATGGAACCTTGAGGAACACCACTATAGCATAACTAAGTTAACTAAACAACTGACTGACTGCATCTGGAGCACACAAACAGATCACATTGTAAACAAATGTGTAACTAGGGCTATGAATCCTCGGGCACCACACAATTTGATTCGATTCTTGTGGGTAACGATTCGATTCGGAATCAATTCTCGATTAAAAACGATTCTCAACTCAAAATCTATACTTTTTTTTTAATTAACATTGGATGCTAATTCTAAGATGGACTGCATACCTCCATAAAATAGATAAACAGCTCTGATACATTTCTATATTACTTAAAAGAAAACTAGTTTTTTTTTAAATAAAATCTTCCCCAAACAATACAAAAAAAGGCAACAAGAGAAGTATCAACACTTCTCTTTTCTAAAGTAAATGTGTACAGCAGATAGAGATCATCAACTATATGATTTGTCTGAGTGGCGAGACAGGACAGGTTAAAAAAAATAAAATTTAATAAAAAAAAAAATATATATATATATTTTTTTTTTTTTTAGAATCGAACAATCGTTACAAATAGGAACTGCAATTAATCTAAATTTTTATTTATTATTATTTTTTTTTACACCACTAGTAACTAAGGAGTGCAGTCATACTTGCCAACCTTGAAACCTCCGATTTCGGGAGGTGGGGATGGGGGGGTGGTCGGGGGGGCGTGGTCGGGGGCATGGTTAAGAGGGAAGGAGTATATTTATAGCTAGAACTCACCAAGTCAAGTATTTCATATATATATATATATATATATATATATATATATATATATATATATATATATATATATATATATATATATATATATATATATATATCCTGAAAATATGCAAACAAAAACTGTGTTTAGATAATTGATACTTCAAACTTGCATAAATAAATCTTAAGGAATATAACATAACTTGGCTTCTGAGAGCTTCAAAATGTAATGAACAAAATGCTAAAGTTGTTGATAAACAAGCAATTATTTTAATAATTAATTATGGTCATTTTAAATGAATTATTATAAAAAAAAAATAAATTAATTATTTCAAATATTTTTATTTTAATGTATAATTCTATGGCTGGATGTAATAAGGAGTCAGAAAAAATACAAATAAAAATACAATTAATTTTGATGTTTTTAGCAAAATATAGTAAAAATGTATTTAGTTTTCTCTTTTTTTTTTTAATTAGGTAAAATAAACATAATAATACAATTTATCTCTAGTCTGGATGATTTAGTTCTTGTCACCCTGTTGTCCTCCCGTCTCTTCCCCGAGGATGGCTCCATGAGCTGGGCATATGGAATAACGTGATTGGGCAGGCACGCTGTTTATATCGTGGGAAAGCGGACGTGAAAAAAGGCTGTCCTCACTCAGGTCCGCATGGAGCTCCGGCTGAAAATCAGGAGATTTTCGGGAGAATATTTGTCCTGGGAGGTTTTCGGGAGAGGCGCTGAATTTCGGGAGTCTCCCGGAAAATTTGGGAGGGTTGGCAAGTATGAGTGCAGTTATGTAAATCACAACTTTAGAGCAAGGTTCACATGCCATTACCAGGAACTTCCAATGTGTTCCAGTTTTTGCTGGAAAAAATGTTTGTCTCGCAAGTTCTGAACGCACCTGGCATCATTTCCAGGCCACCGGTTGAATAATTTTGGCCTAGATAGTGTGGCGGAAATGCTTTTTTTTCGGTTGTTCATCAGCATACAGAGAAAATGTAGGGCATTCCTAGAAATGAGAGGCAGAGTGTGGGCATCAGCATGCTTGACATTTTGAATAAACGAGCTAAGAGCAGGGTTGATTGTGCGGGTTTTCACATGGTGGATGCAGCTACTTAGACAAAAGGTTCAGATCATCCACACAGAAAAGGCGATGTGTTGCAATCAACCATCGAGAGCAGCCACAAATTAAACAGCGGCCTACTGAGGCAATCTGAGCAAAGCTACTTCTGAAGCCCGCTGTTTGCTCTCCTAGGCTCATTTAATTAACAGGAAACGCGGAGAACATCGTTAGAGCAGGTCTCAGTTCATTAATAAAACAAATCTGACCGGACATCCGCACCAAAAAAAAAAGCAGATAAGCATCGACCGAGCAGGCGGGAGAAATAACTGGGAATAACTCACGGGTTGCTGTAGTCCCACACCACGCACTGAGGATCGGATGTGCCCTGCAAGACAAGGAGGAGGGGAAATCATGGGTTAGTGCCTGAGGAGAGGGAATGATGGAGGGAGGCAAAGGCCCAATAAAACAGGGGGGGGGGGGGGGGGGGGGGGTGCAAAGACTGGCAGAAACATGGTAATGGCTCGGTTCAGGGTTCCTCGCCAAAGTCTTTTTTATCTGGGCTGCCAAACATCGCCTGAAGAAGGAGTTATACGCCACAGATAATGGAGGACAGACATAGCAGGGACCTAAGTCTGGGTACATGATAACTGGGAAAACATTGCAATTCTTATTTGTAACGATTCTAAATGTTTATATTGATTAATAATAGGTATAGGTAGTGTCGGAGGCAGATATTTACATATGTCCGAATTTAAATGTTACTTCTTTTGATTTCATTGTCATATTACAAAACAGCTAGTGTTTTTCTTCCAAATGTGGTCTTTTGGTTGTCTGCAAAACTGTGTGCTTAACCTTGAAGTGAGGAATGTTAGAGAGAGCGATAATAAGCATTTGTTTTGGCTAGAGAGAGATGACTGCCTGCGACTTAAGAGGGGAGAGGGTTTTGGGTCGGGGAGACAGACCAGCTTAGCGGGGCGATCCGAATGTTCTATGCTGTCTCTGTGAATGTATATCTGCAAAGCTTTGCAAATATATTCCAAAATACCTATTCTGTCTCTGGTGGTTTTTCAACTCAGCTTTAAGTGTCGTAAAGAGCTTGGGAGCGACTTGTGACTTGAATTCCCTGGGAGGAACAACTGGTCCAAAACGCAACCGTAGGTAGGTGTTTATTGTCATTGCACAAGTACAACGGAACTTAGTTTTTTTTTTAATTTTATTTCATCTAAGGCTCAGCCGCCACTTCATTTTATTTGGCCCTCGAAAGCCTGGAAATAATATGTATCAACAAAGTACTGTAACCTTTCTTACTAAATGTATTCTTGCTTTCGATTTTGGGAGAAAAAAAAAATTTACTCCATGTAATGGCAAATTATGTTAACTTAAATATTGTCTAATTATGCAAAAATATATTATCAAACATTCAACCCATTTTTTTAAATAGAAATTAATACTAATAATAATGATTTCAAAGCTAGTTATCCATCAAATTGTGCAATGTAAAAGTAGCAATAGATTTCATGGTAAAATTGTGAAATTTACTGTGGTTTTTACAGCATTTTTCTCAAAATGAAAAATACGGTACTTTTTTTTACTGTAATAAACTGTGGTGCCGTTTTGGCATTTACAGTAATACACCGAAATATCTACAGTTGTTGATTTGCGGTAAAAAAAAATACAAATAAACTGGCAGCTTAAGTGCCAAAATTTCACTGTAAAATTTCAGTTTTTTTTATTTACAGTAAAAAAAACAATTTAAATTTTACAGTAAAATTTTGGCAACTGAGCTGCCTTTTTTTTTTTTTACCATAAAACAGCAGTACTATTTTTCCATTAACAGTATTATACACTACATTTTGAGGTGAAATTATTGCAACTTACCATATTTTTTTTACATTTTAGATTTAAAAAAATCTACTAATAAAATGCATTGAAAACATTTAGTTTTTTTTACAGTAAAAAAAACCTGTAAATTTTACAGTAAAATTTTGGCAACTGAGCTACCTTTTTTTTTTTAACCATAAAACAGCAGTACTATTTTTCCATTTATAGTATTATACACTACATTTTGAGGTGAAATTATTGCAACTTACCATATATTTGTTTTACATTTTAGTTTAAAAAAAAATCTAATAATAAAATGCATTAAATAAATTTTTTTTTACAGTCAAAAAAACTGTAAATTTTACAGTAAAATTTTGGCAACTGAGCTGCCTTTTTTTTTTTCTTTTTTTTTTTAACCATAAAACAGCAGTACTATTTTTCCATTTATAGTATTATACACTACATTTTGAGGTGAAATTATTGCAACATACCATATTTTTTTTACATTTTAGTTTAAAAAAAATCTACTAATAAAATGCATTAAAAACATTTAGTTTTTTTTACAGTAAAAAAACCTGTACATTTTACAGTAAAATTTTGGCAACTGAGCTACCTTTTTTTTTTTTAACCATAAAACAGCAGTACTATTATTCCATTTACAGTAATATACACTACATTTTGAGGTGAAATTATTGCAACTTACCATATTTTTTTTTTACATTTTAGTTTAAAAAAATCTACTAATAAAATGCATTAAAAACATTTTGTTTTTATTTATGGAAAAAAAACCCTGTAAATTTTACAGTAAAATTTTGGCAACTAAGCTGCCTTTTTTTTTTTTTTTTTACCATAAAACAGCAGTACTATTTTTCCATTTACAGTAATATACACTACATTTTGAGGTGAAATTATTGCAACTTACCATATATTTTTTTTACATTTTAGTTTAAAAAAAATCTACTAATAAAATGCATTAAAAACATTTTGTTTTTTTACATTAAAAAAACCTGTAAATTTTACAGTAAAATTTTGGCAACTGAGCTGCCTTTTTTTTTCTTTTTTTACCATAAAACAGCAGTACTATTTTTCCATTTACAGTATTATACACTACATTTTGAGGTGAAATTATTGCAACTTACCATTTTTTTTTACATTGTAGTAAAAAACAACAACTACTAATTAAATGCATTAAAAACATTTTGGTTTTTTTACAGTAAAAAAAACCTTTAAATTTTACAGTAAAATTTTGGCAACTAAGCTGCCTTTTTTTTTTTTTTTTACCATAAAACAGCAGTACTATTTTTCCATTTACAGTAATATACACTACATTTTGAGGTGAAATTATTGCAACTTACCATATATTTTTTTTTACATTTTAGTTTAAAAAAAATCTACTAATAAAATGCATTAAAAACATTTTGTTTTTTTACATTAAAAAAACCTGTAAATTTTACAGTAAAATTTTGGCAACTGAGCTGCCTTTTTTTTTTTTTTTTTTTTACCATAAAACAGCAGTACTATTTTTCCATTTACAGTATTATACACTACATTTTGAGGTGAAATTATTGCAACTTACCATTTTTTTTTACATTGTAGTAAAAAACAACAACTACTAATTAAATGCATTAAAAACATTTTGTTTTTTTTACAGTAAAAAAAACCTTTAAATTTTACAGTAAAATTTTGGCAACTGAGCTGCCTTTTTTTTTTTTTTAACCATAAAACAGCAGTACTATTTTTCCATTTATAGTATTATACACTACATTTTGAGGTGAAATTATTGCAACTTACCATATTTTTTTTTACATTTTAGTAAAAAACAACAACTACTAATTAAATGCATTACAAACATTTAGTTTTTTTTACAGTAAAAAAAACCTGTAAATTTTACAGTAAAATTTTGGCAACTGAGCTGCCTTTTTTTTTTTTTTTTTTTTTTTTTTTACCATAAAACAGCAGTACTATTTTTCCATTTACAGTAATATACACTACATTTTGAGGTGAAATTATTGCAACTTACCATATTTTTTTTACGTTTTAGTTTAAAAAAAATCTACTAATAAAATGCATTAAAAACATTTTGGGTTTTTTTTACAGTAAAAAAAAACTGTACATTGTACAGTAAAATTTTGGCAACTGAGCTGCTTTTTTTTTTTTACCATAAAACAGCAGTACTATTTTTCCATTTATAGTGTTATACACTACATTTTGAGGTGACATTATTGCAACTTACCATATTTTTTTTTTTACATTTTAGTTTAAAAAAAATCTACTAATAAAATGCATTAAAAAAATTGTGTAATAATTATTCACTGTTAGATGCGGCCCTCTGGGGCCAAACATAACTGCGATGTGGCCCTCAGTGAAAACGACTTTGATACCTCTGATGTAGATGATTTATATCTGCTATATACATTGACTTTAGAAAAAATAAATGTTGGATACTTCTCTTGTTGCATTATTTGTATTTGACTTTATTAAATGTTTGGGTAGAATTTTAATAAATAAAACCAGTTTTCTTTTTAAGTAATAACAATTATTCAATTAAATTAAATTATTCAATTAATTAAATTATTCAATTAAATTGAATTATTTGAATAAAAATGTATTCAATAAAAATTATTCAATAAAACCAGTTTTCTTTGAAGTAATATAGACATTTATCAGAGCTGTTGCTGGAATGTAAATAATCAGAGAACTGGCATCCAATGTTATTTAAAAAAAAAAGTACTGATTTTGAATTGAGAATCAAATCGTGTGGTCCCCAAAGATTCATAACAGATAACATTTTTGTTTTAAGTCAAATATTATGTATATGTCTATCATTACATTTGGATATTTATATGATGTTTGTCCGAGCCGTGATATCATATATCGGTCTGATACAAGCAAAAAGTATCGAATGATATCGGCTTGCGTCTAAAAGTGCCGATACAAGCAGACCTGCAACGCCAGTTAACATCTAAATGCCCTCCAATAAACTATTTTAGTTTAGTCATTTACAAAAGGTAAAAATGCTAGGCTATAGTCGGAGCTAGCAGCTACACGACAGCTAAGCACACAATAGTGCACATTTATTTAGTTTTTCAAATATACTAGCTCGTAAATGGCTGTTATTGAGTTACGTTACATGAGAGTATGTTGCGCAAGTCGACATGTCCGAAAAGGAGTAGGACGAAGCAGAGCTGATTGAATTCTATCCTCTCCGCAATTACCGGCAGTTTGTTCACTTTCTGTGTTGAACACATGCGAGTTGGATATAGCATATTTAGTTAAACAAAAAACAAAAAAAACACTTAAATCATACAACACCTAATTAAATGATATTGTGATAAATGATGCATTTTCGATAAATGGTGTCGGACAGTGTCGTTCTCAGCGTTCTTTATGCTATGAATCGTACTGCACTGCATGTACATGACGTATCTACGCAACATTTAGTTTCACATGAAATGTGGTGATGCAGGGTTGCCATGGCAATGGCAGAGATGTACCGTCACAATCTCTTTGAAGCCCAACCATGTCAAACACGACCATGGAAAAGGCCAACGAGCCATGGCTGGAGGTGCACGGGTGGTGTAGGAACCCACCAAGAAGACCTGGCCAAGGATGGATATCTTTTGCACTGGTAAGCTGGAAATTGATTATTTTCAAAGATTGTTCTTCAGCCCTTTTAACTTGTACATGACTTATCTAATTATACTTGGACGGTGTGGGCGCTCACTTGAATGAGTCATTGTGCTCCTTTCACACAAGAAATATTAGTTCTATATATATATATATATATATATATACATGTAAATAAATGATAAATGGGTTGTACTTGTATAGCGCTTTTCTACCTTCAAGGTACTCAAAGCGCTTTGACACTACTTCCACATTTACCCATTCACACACACATTCACACACTGATGGAGAGAGCTGCCATGCAAGGCGCTAACCAGCACCCATCAGGAGCAAGGGTGAAGTGTCTTGCTCAGGACACAATGGACATGATGAGGTTGGTACTAGGTGGGGATTGAACCAGGGACCCTCGGGTCGCGCACGGCCACTCTTCCACTGCGCCACGCCGTCCATGTACTGTACATGTACTGTACATGTACACACTGGTTGGTTGTTTCCATGTGGTGCATTTGCCTTTGGGCTCCCCCTTTTGGTACTTTGTATAAAAGCAGCATTTCAAGTTGAGGGAGTGATGCTGACTTGGTCTCCAAACACCACGTGTCAATTACACGTGGACAATATGACATGTCCGAAAAGGAGTTGAAAGAAGCAGAGCTTATTTATTACTTCCTCCCACTTGCTGTTTCTAAAAGGAATGATGTGTCTCCGTAGAAATAACAGAGTATGCAGCGATGGAAAGAAAGAAATAAAAGAAAGAAAATCTGAGAGAAAGTAAGCAAAAATGAAAAAAAATGAAATAAAAACAAACAAAAAAGAGAACAATGATATAAAGAATGACAGGGAAAGAAAGAAAAAAAAGAAAGAAAACCTGAGAGAAAGTAAGCAAAAATGAAAAAAAATGAAATAAAAACAAACAAAAAAGAGAAAAATGATATAAAGAATGACAGGGAAAGAAAGGGAAAAAAAAGAAAGAAAACCTGAGAGAAAGTAAGCAAAAATGAAAAAAAAAGAAATAAAAACAAACAAAAAAGAGAAAAATGATATAAAGAATGACAGTAAAAAACGAATTTCTAGCTAAGACATAATAAATCATTGATTAAAAAAAAGAGGGAAAAAAAGAAGAAATAAAAAAGCAAAGAAATAAAAAAGCAATAACGCCAAAGAAAAAAGACAGAAAAAATAAATAAATAAATGGTAGACAAAGGTAATAAAAAGACAGAAAAATGAAATAATTAATGAAAGAAAGAAAGACAAAACAAACATATATATCTAAATCTAAATAGCACATAATGAATAAAGAATATACAAGAGAGAAAGAAAGAAAGAAAGAAAGAACAATTAAAGAATGAAAGAAAAATAAAGAAAAAGAAAATCAGAGAAAATGAGACGGACAAAAGAAAGTTAAAGAAAAGAGTTGAAGAAAAAGTAAAAAAGAAAAAAACAAAGACAAATTAAAGACAGAAAGACAGAAAAATAACTCATATGTAAATATAAATCACACATAATAATTGATGAAAAAAGAAAGCAAAAAAGGAGGAAAAAGAAAGACAGAAAAAAATAAACACTAAGAAAAAAGAAAAAGAAAGAAAGAGAAGAAAGAAATAAAGAAAGAAAAAGAAAAAAAAGAAAGAAGTTATATGTAAATACAGCCCATATAGCACATAATGAATAATAAACAAAAATTAAAGAAAAAAGAAATAAAGATATATATATATATATATATATATATATATATATATATATATATATATATATATATATATATATACACACACACACATACATACACCCACACACACTATATTGCCAATCCAAATGATGAGAATCAGGTGTCCTAATCACTTGGCCCGGTGTATCAAATCAAGCACTTAGGCATGGAGACTGTTTCTACAAACATTTGTGAAAGAATGGGCCGCTCTCAGTGATTTCCAGCGTGGAAATGTCATAGGATCCCACCTGTGCAACAAACCCAGTCGTGAAATTTCCTCGCTCCTAAATATTCCAAAGTCAACTTTCTTATAAGAAAAGTGAAGAGTTTGGGAACAACAGCAACTCAGCCACCAAGTGGTAGACCAGAGAGGGGTCCGCATAGTGCAAAGACTTTCTGCACAGTCAGTTGCTACAGAGCTCCAAACTTCATGTGACCTTCCAATTAGCCCACGTACAGCACGCAGAGAGCTTCATAGAATGGGTTTCCATGGCCGAGCAGCTGCGTCTAAGCCATACGTCACCAAGTCCAATGCAAAGCGTGGGATGCAGTGGTGTAAAGCACGTCCGTCGCCACTGAACTCTAGAGCCTTCTCTGGACTGATGAATCACACTTTTCCATCTGGCAATCTGATGGACCAGTCTGGGTTTGGAGGTTGCCAGGAGAACGCTACATTTTTTTGACTGCATTGTGCCGAGTGTGAACTTTGGTGGAGGAGGAATTATGGTGTGGGGTTGTTTTTCAGGAGTTGGGCTTGGCCCCTTAGTTCCAGTGAAAGGAACTTTGAATGCTCCAGGATACCAAATTCCAATACTCCCAACCTTGTGGGAACAGTTTAGAGCGGGCCCCTTCCTCTTCCAACATGACTGTGCACCAGTGCACAAAGCAAGGGCCATAAAGACATGGATGACAGAGTGAACTTGACTGGCCTGCACAGAGTCCTGACCTGAACCCGATAGAACACCTTTGGGATGAATTAGAACGGAGACTGAGAGCCAGGCCTTCTCCACCAACATCAGTGTGTGACCTCACCAATGCGCTTTTTTCGAAGAATGGTGGAAAATTCCTATAAACACACTCGGCAACCTTGTGGACAGCCTTCACAGAAGAGTTGAAGCTGTAATAGCTGCAAAAGGTGGACCTGACATCATATTGAACCCTATGGGCTAGGAATGGGATGGCACTTCAAGTTCATATGCTGAAGGGCCGTACTTTGGGGACCCCTGTGTGAAACCATGAATGGTCCTCTCGCCAGAGGTGTCCTCGTTCTACTTTTTGTTCCGAGCACGTTCCAAGCATCCCTCTTAAACAACCAGTGAAGAGTCCTGCGAGTTGTCACTGCTCCACTTCTCCAAAGTGCAAAGTCACCTCTTTGAATAAGTTCCCAACTAATCTTCCATGAACAAGTTAATCGGGGGTCCGCCGCGCCAACAACGGCGGCGTGGCAAGATTTATGCGAGGACAGGTGACCCCAGCGTGATGGATGACAAGGCAGAGCCATAAAAAGAGGAGAGGTGTGTAGATGTCGTCAGACATCAATCAGCGCTCATCAAGCCTGACAACTGTGACCCCCCCCTTTTCCCCCCATGCAGATGTGTTGCATCAGCGGGCTGCACGCCCCTCAAAAGACAACATGGCGGCGCTAACATTGCTTAGCAGCCATTTCTCTGGACCAAGTGGCTGGCGAGGGTTCAATTCTGGGCTTCTCTGATAGGCTAAAGAAAATGGACGGACTCATTTTTATAACCACTTTTGTCTAAAAGCCTGCAAATTCCTGCACAATTTGGCCAACTGGCGTCCTTTTTGGCGCTCAAACGTTCCTGTCTACGGCACTAAGCCTTCTGGGTAATGTCGCATATAAACATTTACTCCCTACTTTACATGTTTGTGTACTCATTTGTCCCGGGGGAGACGACTAAGAACACGTTTTCCTTCGCAATGCTGACCTGGCAGAAATGCAGGATTAGAGATGTTGAGGTGTGATGATAATCTCAAAAGGTAATAACTAAGTTTTTTAACTTCATGGTTCCGCCATCCTAGTCACTGCTGTTGTGTCCTTGGGCCAAGACACTTTACCCACCTGCTCCCAGTGCCACCCACACTGCTTTAAATGTAACTTACAAACCCCGTTTCCATATGAGTTGGGAAATTGTGTTAGATGTAAATATAAACGGAATACAATGATTTGCAAATCCTTTTCAACCCATATTCAATTGAATGCACTACAAAGACAACATATTTGATGTTCAAACTCATAAATGTTTTTGTTTTTTTGTGCAAATAATAATTAACTTAGAATTTCATGGCTGCAACACGTGCCAAAGTAGTTGGGAAAGGGCATGTTCACCACTGTGTTACATGGCCTTTCCTTTTAACAACACTCAGTAAACGTTTGGGAACTGAGGAGACACATTTTTGAAGCTTCTCAGGTGGAATTCTTTCCCATTCTTGCTTGATGTACAGCTTAAGTTGTTCAACAGTCTCCGTTGTGGTATTTTAGGCTTCATAATGCACCACACATTTTCAATGGGAGACAGGTCTGGACTACAGGCAGGGCAGTCTAGTACCCGCACTCTTTTACTATGAAGCCACGTTGTTTGGCATTGTCTTGCTGAAATAAGGAGGGGCGTCCATAGTAACGTTGCTTGGATGGCAACATATGTTGCTCCAAAACCTGTATGTACCTTTCAGCATTAATGGCGCCTTCACAGATGTGTAAGTTACCCATGTCTTGGGCACTAATACACCCCCATACCATCACACATGCTGGCTTTTACACTTTGCGCCTATAACAATCCGGATGGTTCTTTTCCTCTTTGGTCCGGAGGACACGACATCCACAGTTTCCAAAAACAATTTGAAATGTGGACTCGTCAGACCACAGAACACTTTTCCACTTTGTATCAGTCCATCTTAGATGAGCTCAGGCCCAGCAAAGCCGACGGCGTTTCTGGGTGTTGTTGATAAATGGTTTTCGCCTTGCATAGGAGAGTTTTAACTTGCACTTACAGATGTAGCAACCAACTGTAGTTCCTGACAGTGGGTTTCTGAAGTGTTCCTGAGCCCATGTGGTGATATCCTTTACACACTGATGTCGCTTGTTGATGCAGTACAGCCTGAGGGATCGAAGGTCACGGGCTTAGCTGCTTACGTGCAGTGATTTCTCCAGATTCTCTGAACCCTTTGATGATATTACGGACCGTAGATGGTGAAATCCCTAAATTCCTTGCAATAGCTGGTTGAGAAAGGTTTTTCTTAAACTGTTCAACAATTTGCTCACGCATTTGTTGACGAAGTGGTGACCCTCGCCCCATCCTTGTTTGTGAATGACTGAGCATTTCATGGAATCTACTTTTATACCCAATCATGGCACCCACCTGTTCCCAATTTGCCTGTTCACCTGTGGGATGTTCCAAATAAGTGTTTGATGAGCATTCCTCAACTTTATCAGTATTTATTGCCACCTTTCCCAACTTCTTTGTCACGTGTTGCTGGCATAAAATTCTAAAGTTAATGATTATTTGCAAAAATGTTTATCAGTTTGAACATCAAATATGTTGTCTTTGTAGCATATTCAACTGAATATGGGTTGAAAATGATTTGCAAATCATTGTATTCCGTTTATATTTACATCTAACACAATTTCCCAACTCATATGGAAACGGGGTTTTTAGATATTGGGTTTCACTATGTAAAGCGCTTTGAGTCCCTAGAGAAAAGCGCTATATAAATATAATTCACTTCACTTCACTTCTCATCGGCTCTCATTTAGCAACAAAAATGAGCGCCGTGTGCTTTTACTGGCATCTGGTGTCTAATTTTAAGTATAAAATGAGTAAAACATCAACCCTTGTTGAAAATGCTGTTCTTTTTTAAGTTAAAACTGCAAGTTAGATGACAAATAAGCACTAAAGGGGTCATATTATGATTATTTTCGACATTTAAAAGACTTCCTTGTGGGCTACATAACATGTAATGCTGTTTTTTTGGTCAAAATGTTGCATAGATGATGTTTTAAAGACCGTCTTCAAGTCACTTTCTGACATTGTTATTTACGTGTGTGGTGGGGGTTGCTTGCAGGAGGAAAAGTCACCGCCGCTGTCCATGGTACTGAAGACGAGCACCATGGGACAGGGGCGGGACAGGGGCGGGGCATGTGCTGACGGCGAGACACAGCTGGCAGGTGATTAGATTTCACAGGTGGTACGTGTTAATCTAATCATCTGTTGTCTTTAACAGTAAGCGGCCGGGAGCAGAGGAGGGAGGAGGATACGGACGTGACTGAAAAGTCATGTTCTGGGAGAGAAACCCATTACTGAAAAATATTATCATTAAAAACCGTGTTAAACTTCAGTGGAACTGCTAGGAAGCGACGTCCACAATGTGCCTCCACTTTGACAGCCTTTTCCCCCCGCGGGCCCATGTTGTTCCGTGCTCCCATAGCGAGTCTACCGACATAAGTTGGGACCATACGCTGCTTTTTATTAGAGATGGCATGCACATGTACGAGCCAGTCCGCCCCAAAACGAGAGGATAGAGAAAAAGAGGCGGACTCGCACAAAGGACTTTGGGTGAAATATGACCATATATGGACATATCCGCTGACGTCACAGACTAGGGAAATTAACAAAGGCTCGTTTGGAGGAAGTATGAAGCAAGGTTTGATGTCACATGTACGGGACTTTTGCAGACAAAAACAGGAACCAATGGTAAGAAGAGTCGCTCAACATTGCAACTTTTGACCCAACTTTACGAAAAAGCTGCCGTAAATTCAGCAACCCCAGGCCAAAATCCCCTGGAAGGACTGAAAAGTGCTGGGATAAACGCGGGTTGGGGTTTTCCAATTGGAGGACTTTTATTTTGAAACCTGGAGTGAGCTGGGGGAGGCAGGATGAAGAATGGGAGGTTGGTCGGGGGCCACTCTGGGGACATGATGTGATTTCTGACATGCCGCTTCTCGCTGAACATTTCCGAATGCACATTGGGCTTTGACGGGAAGGGTCCAAGATCACCTTTTAGGAGAGGACACGACCTCGCCTTGGAGACCGCAGCCTGGGGCGACTGCTCTCACGGCAGCTGGCAGATTCTACTTCTGGCCAAGGTGAAGAGCCCAGGAACACGCTTGTCTTTAACACATTCATCACCAAGCATCCTTGGGAGGTTTTGCCCCCTAAAACTAGGGAAGGGTACTGACTTAGTACTTGAAAGAGTTCCATCCCTAGTCCGCCGGCACTCCCCAGTACCCTTTCACCTAAAATACGTCAGTTGAAGACTCGGTGTCGGTTCAAGCACTTGGCGGGCAAACAAAGGTAGTTCTGCCTTCAGGTCACAGGTGTCAAACTCAAGGGCTGGGGGCCAAATATGGCCTGTCACTTGATTTTATGTGGCCTGTCACTTGATTTTATGTGGCCTGTCACTTGATTTTATGTGGCCTGTCACTTGATTTTATGTGGCCTGTCACTTGATTTATGTGGCCTGCCACTTGATTTATTGTGGCCTGCCACCTGATTTATTGTGGCCTGCCACCTGATTTATTGTGGCCTGCCACCTGATTTTATGTGGCCTGCCACATGATTTTATGTGGCCTGCCACATGATTTAAGGTGGCCTACCACTTGATTAATGTGGCCTGTCACTTGATTTATGTGGCCTGTCACTTGATTTTATGTGGCCTGCCAATTGATTTTACGTGGCCTTCCACTTGATTTTACGTGGCCTGCCACTTGATTTTATGTGGCCTGCCACTTGATTTATGTGGCCTGCCACTTGATTTTATGTGGCCTGCCACATGATTTTACGTGGCCTGCCACCTGATTTTACGTGGCCTGCCACTTGATTTTATGTGGCCTGCCGCTTGATTTATGTGGCCTGCCACTTGATTTATGTGGCCTGCCACTTGATTTATGTAGCCTGCCACTTGATTTATGTGGCCCGCCACATCATTTCTGTCACCTGCTGCATTATTTTTTGTTATATGCCGAATTCATTTCTGCGGCCCGCCACATCATTTATGTGGCCTGCTGTGTCATTTAAAGTGGCCCGCTGGATCATTTTTATGGCCCGTCATTTTATATTTATGTGGCTCGCTGCTTATATTTACGTGGCCCACTAAATCACTTTATATTACCGGCCGCGTCACTTACTATATTTACTATATAATTTTACATGGACCGCCAATTCATTTTATGTGGCCTCCAATTCATTTTCTGATATGGTGCGTTCATTTACATGGCCCGCTGCACCTTATCAAGAGACTCTCTGCATTATTTTACGTGGCCTGCCACAACATTTTAAGTGGCCTACCAGATCATATTATGTGATACGCAACATAATTTTATGTCAAATGCAACATAATTTTATGTGGCCCGCCAGATCAATTTACAGTTCGTGGCCCACGATATAATTTAATTTGGCCCGCCACAATATTTTACATGGCCTGCAATTCATTATGTGATATGGCGCAATAATTAATGTGGCCCGCTGCACCTTTTCAAATGGCCCTCTGCATCATTTTATGTCCTATGTCGCCTAATTTAATGTGGGCTGCCGAATCATTTTATGTTATACGCCACTTCAATTTAAGTGGCCTGCCACATAATTTATGTGGCCTGCTGTGTCATTTAAAGTGGCCCGCTGGATCATTTGTATGGCCCGCTGTTTATATTTATGTGGCTCGCTGCTTATATTTACGTGGCCCACTAAATCACTTTATATTACCGGCCGCGTCACTTACAGTGGGCCATTACATAATTTACGTGGACCGCCACTTCATTTTAAGTGGCCTCCAATTCATTTTCTGATATGGTGCGTTAATTTACATGGCCCGCTGCACCTTATCAAGTTGCCCTCTGCATTATTTATGTGGCATGCCACATAATTTTGTGGCCTGCCAGATCAGATTATGTGATACGCAACATCATTTTAAGTGGCCCGCCAGATCAATTTACAGTATGTGGCCCACCGTCTGATTTTATTTGGCCCGCCACAATATTTTACATGGCCTGCGATTCATTATGTGATATGGCGCAATAATTCACGTGGCCCGCTGCACCATTTCACATGACCCTCCGCATCATTTTATGTCCTATGTCACCTAATTTAAGTTGGCCAGCCGTTTCCTTTAATGTTATACGCCAATTCAATTTAAGTGGACCACCACATCGTTTTTCATGGCCTGCGATCCATTATGTAATATGGCGCATTATTTTTGTGGCCCGTTGCACCTCTTCAAATAGCCCTCTTTTATGTCATGCGTCGCTTAATTTAAGGTGGCCTGGCGCATCCTTTTATGTGATACACCACTTCATTTATGTGGACCGCCAGATTAATTTATATGGCCTGCTATTCATTGTGATATGGCTCATTCATTTAAGTGGCCTGCTGTACCTTTTCAAATGGCTCTCTGCATCATTTTATGTCATATGTTGCCTAATTTAATGTGGCCTGCCGCATCCTTTTATGTGATATGCGACATCAATTTACGTGGCCCGTCAGATCAATTTATTAGGCCTGCGATTCATTATGTGATATGGCGCATTAATTCATGTGGCCCACTGCACCTTTTCGAATGACCCTCCGCATCATTTTATGTCATGTGTCGCTTAATTTAACGTGGCCTGCAGAATCATTTTATGTGATACGCCACATCATTTTATGTGGCCCGACAGATCAATGTATGTGGCCCACCAGATAAATTTAAGTGGACCGCCAGATCAATTTATATGGCCCGCTGCATCCTTTTATGTGATATGCCACTTCATTTTATGTGGCCCGTCAGATCAATTTATTTGGCCCGCCAGTTTCATTTACATGGCCTGCGATTCATTATGTGATATGGCGCTTTAATTCAGGTGGCCCGCTGCACCTTTTCAAATGTATGTGATATGCTCCAGTAATTTGTGATATGCCGATTTATGTGATATGTTGCATTATTTTAAGTGGCCTCCAAAAATGTTTTATTCGTATATATTCACTGTTTCAGGCGGCCCTATGGGTTTGACACCCCTGATCAAGCTAATGTTGACATTTTCTTTGCCAACATTAGTAGAAAGAACTCAAAAGTAAGCCTCAACGTTTTGACTTAGCTCGATGCTAATTTACATTGGATGTGCCATATACATGCTGCTTATTAGCATTGGCCACTCTACATGGCAATGTGAAGGCCTCCAAATTTGGCGATCAAAACCACAACAAAGATGCACGTAGCAGTGTCAACAGCTGGTGTGTAAAAAAATACAGTACTGCACGTACAGTATAAACACTTTGTAGGACGCAACACAAGACAAGACTGGGACATTTAATGGCAAAGACTACTTCCTGACTATGGGCAAACTGAAATGAAGAGACTCAGCTCAGATACAACAACTGGACAACACATGATCAGCCTGGTGCCATATTGTTAGATAAACACATTTAAACATTTATTACCACATCAACACACCCAAAAGTATCAAAAATGAGTACCTGGAATTGGTACCGTATCAGTTCAAATGTGAAAGGTGCCAATCCCTAATTAGGACATAAAAAACTTTTTCCACTTCCTGTATCGGAGCCTTGAGAACGATATCAATCCGATACGATATCAGCACAAATTCTAGCACTTACTTCCATTATTTCCTACTGTGGTATGTTGGAAAAGGCTTGACCCAGTGAAATGACCCGGAGAACACTGGTAGGCGACCCCTTTGACAGACTTGTGCAGTCTTTACACTGAAGTGGAGTGGCAATTTTTTTGTTTTTTAGCGACACCTAGTGTCCAGGATAATTCGTTAAGTTAATCAGCAAGTTTATCTGACACCATGTCAGCACCAATCATACATACTTTATTTTGTATGTTAAAAAGTGAATATAAAAAAATATTACTATTTATTATTAACCATCTGGAATACTGTCTAAGTTAAAGTGGAGTGGTAATTTAATTTTTTCAAAATAATTCATTACGTTGGACGACACGGACACGTTTGTTACTGGATACTCTCAAATACTGCCTTGGAGACTTTGTAACTAATTATTTGATGATTGTTTATATGGACAATGGTGCTGCTTTACACTGCAACGAGGGACACGATTACCTTTGTCAAGCTTGCGTGCTACTTTGCGCTTAGCTGTTGTGTAGCTGCCGCGTTTACCTTTTGTACAAAACCCAAAACCGTTGAAGTTGGCACATTGTGTAATTCGTAAATACAAACATAATACAATGATTTGCAAATTATTTTCAACTCAAATTGAACTGAATAGACTGCAAAGACAAGATATTTGATGTTCACACTGAGAAACTTCATTGTTTTTTGCAAATAATCATTAACTTAGAATTTAACACATTGCAAAAAAGTTGTCAAAGGAGCATTTTTACCAGTGTGTTACATGGCCTTTCCTTTTAATAACACTCAGTAAACGTTTGGGAACTGAGGAGACACATTTTTGAAGCTTCTCAGGTGGAATTCTTTCCCATTCTTGCTTGATGTACAGCTTAAGTTGTTCAACAGTCCGGGGGTCTCCGTTGTGGTATTTTAGGCTTCATAATGCGCCACACATTTTCAATGGGAGACAGGTCTGGACTAGAGGCAGGCCAGTCTAGTACCCGCACTCTTTTACTATGAAGCCATGGTGTTGTAACATGTGGCTTGGCATTGTCTTGCTAAAATAAGCAGGGGCGTCCATGATAACGTTGCTTGGATGGCAACATATGTTGCTCCGAAACCTGTATGTACCTTTCAGCATTAATGGCGCCTTCACAGATGTGTAAGTTACCCATGTCTTGGGCACTAATACACCCCCATACCATCACAGATGCTGGCTTTTACACTTTGCGCCTATAACAATCCCGATGGTTCTTTTCCTCTTTGGTCCGGAGGACACGACGTCCACAGTTTCCAAAAAACAATTTGAAATGTGGACTCGTCAGACCACAGAACACTTTTCCACTTTGCATCAGTCCATCTTAGATGAGCTCGGGCCCAGCGAAGCCGGCGGCGTTTCTGGGTGTTGTTGATAAATGGCTTTGGCTTTGCATAGTAGAGTTTTAACTTGCTTTTACATATGTAGCGACAAACTGTAGTTACTGACAATGGTTTTCTGAAGTGTTACTGAGCCCATGTGGTGATATCCTTCACACACTGATGTCCCTTTTTGATGCAGTACAGCCTGAGGGATCGAAGGTCACAGGCTTAGCTGCATACGTGCAGTGATTTATCCAGATTCTCTGAACCTTTTGATGATATTACAGACCGTAGATGGTGAAATCCCTAAATTCCTTGCAATAGCTCGTTGAGAAATGTTGTTCTTAAACTGTTCAACAGTTTGCTCACGCATTTGTTGACAAAGTAGTGACCATCGCCCCGTCCTTGTTTGTGGATGGAAGCTGCTTTTATACCCAATCATGGCACCCACCTGTTCCCAATTTGCCCGTTCACCTGTGGGATGTTCCAAATAAGTGTGTTCTGTTACAACTATAAGTTGTAAACTCTTGTTGTTGAAATGTGTTGTGATTAAATAAGCTTGTTATGTAATTAACATTACATGTGTATTTGTCGCCATCATGTGGTCATGGCAGTTACTACATCATTGAGAAGTGTGTATTTTGAATCAAACTTTATTGACCGGAAGTTGCATAAGTCAAGCAGAGAAATCTATGGTGCCAGCACGTACTTGATGGTGGTTATTTTCGAAGAAATACTGCATATATCTTTTGTTTAAGGTTGCATCGCCGGTATGTATCATAAGTTGAACTTTGAAACTTGGTTTTTGTCTAAAATATTTCGAGCTAAATTTATGATTTTTGATGTATGATCTTTGCCATACTCATTAGCAATAATTTGCGATGTCATCTAAGATGGCGTCATAGTACAAATTCACTTTGTTTACCTTCTCATGCCTTTTAAGGTAGCATTACAGCATATATATGATACATTTGCATAACATATGTATATATTGACTGTATTGTTTGTCTTTTTAGTTTCACCCTTTTGAATGTCAACAAACCTGCTGACAACGCTCATCGGTCTCCAGAGTCGTGACGTAAGAAAGGTGTTAAACAGCCCTTGCATCAGACATGCACCCCTAACGGCACAAAGTGTTTGATGAGCATTCCTCAACTTCCTCACTCTTTTTTGCCACTTGTGCCAGCTTTTTTGAAACATGTTGCAGGCATCAAATTCCAAATCAGCTAATAAATGCAAATAATTAAAACGTTTTCCAGTTGGAACGTTAAGTATCTTGTCTTTGCAGTCTATTCAATTGAATATAAGTTGAAAAGGATTTGCAAATCATTGTATTCTGTTTTTATTTACCATTTACACAACGTGACAACTTCACTGGTTTTGGGTTTTGTAGAGGAAAAGGAGCAATTTTGTGTGCTTAACGGAGGACATTAGGGATTCTGCACGTGCTAATTGTTAGTTAAGTTAAGTATTATTTCCGCACTCCTCGGCGTCAAAGCCTGTCATTGGAGGTAGGCGGCCCTCTGAGGCTGCAGCCTGAGTCGTTTATAATAACACACTTCCATGCAATATAAAGTCAATAGGCGCCGAGAGGCCGGGCAATATAAGCAAGTCAAAAAGGTCTGCGTTTATTCAGGCTGTACACGCTGGCGCTTTATAGCATGCAGCATTTCCTCCGCTCGCTCAGCTCAGCAAACATATCGGCGGGGAGTATTCATATGAATAAAAAAAAATAAAAAGTCAGAAAGTGTTTTTTGGCCTGAGTTGTAAAAAAAAAAAAATGTACTAAAAGTTGACGACATTTGAAATTGGGAAGTCAAATAAAGAGATTTCAACTTACGTTGAAAAGCGTGGCGAGCTCCACCACCACCACGGGATCCCTGGGCTGCAGCTCGGGTCGGATCGTCACCGTCAGGATCTTGGAGTTGATGACGGCCGGTTGGCTGCGGAGTAGATGCAGATGCAAACTTTGAGGCGAAAGGAGCTAAAACAATAACCAACCGGGGAGAGATTATTGGGAACAGAAAGAAACTGGTCTTTTTGTCAGGCGTGTGCTGCAGGACATGTTGGACACCTTACAGCGGTGTTTTTTTAACCTTTTTTGAGCCAAGGCACATTTTTTGCGTTGAAAAAATTCGGAGGCACACCACCAGCAGAAATCATTAAAAAATGAAACTCAGTTGACAGTAAAAAGTTGTTGGATATGACTTTAAACCATAACCAAGCATGCATCACTATAGCTCTTGTCTCAAAGTAGGTGTACTGTCACCACCTGTCACATCACGCCCTGACTTATTTGGACATTTTTGCTGTTTTCCTGTGTGTAATGTTTTAGTTCTTGTCTTGCGCTCCTATTTTGGTGGCTTTTTCTCTTTTTTTTGGTATTTTTCTGTAGCAGTTTCATGTCTTCCTTGACCGCTATTCCCCACACCTGCTTTGTTTTAGCAATCAAGAATATTTCAGTTGTTTTTATCCTTCTTTGTGTGGACATTGTTGATTGTCATGTCATGTTCGGATGTACTTTGTGGACGCCGTCTTTGCTCCACAGTAAGTCTTGGCTGTCGTCCAGCATTCTGTTTTTGTTTACTTTGTAGCCAGTTCAGTTTTAGTTTCATTCTGCATAGTCTTCCCTAAGCTTCGATGCCTTTTCTTAGGGGCACTCACCTTTTGTTTATTTTTGGTTTAAGTATTAGATACCTTTTTACCTGCACACTGCCTCCCGCTGTTTCCGACATCTACAAAGCAATTAGCTACCTGCTGCCACCTACTAATATGGGAGAGTATAACATGGTAAGTCTGCCGATGTCCAGACAGTACAGACACTCAACAATGGCACATTATTTGCGGATTATAATTACTGGTTTGCAAAAAATATTTTCAACCCAAATAGGTGAAATTAGTGGTTGAAAAACACTGCCTTACAAGACTGTACTTCATGGGTGTCAAACTCTGGGGGGGCGCGGTTTGGAGGTAGCGGGGGTGTATATTGTAGCATCCCGGTGTTGTGCCGGATAATGCACCCCCGGCGTAGAATGCACCCCCTGACGGGAGTGTTATATCAACTAAAGCCCACACTTAAAGTTTCCACGTGCAAGATTGAATCTATTTAAAAAAGTTATTTAATAAGAAGCTAAAAGTGCAAAAACAATAATGTTCGTGTTGGAGGAGTTGTGAATGAATGAAATATGAAATCTGTGCTGCAGTCTGCAGGTGTACCTAATGTTGTGGCCCGGCAGTGACTGCAGCATGGATTTCATATTTCATTCATTCACAACTCCTCCAACACGAACATTATTGTTTTTGCACTCAGAGTTTGACATCCATGAAGTACAGTCTTGTAAGGCAGTGTTTTTCAACCACTGTGCCGGATGGGTGGAGGATTTTGATTCATTATTATTTTGTGAGCAATGACGGTTAAAAAAAAAAAAAGTCCAACTAAAATTCTCAAGGATCTAAAAAGCCCACACTTCTAAAAGTGTCAAAAAAGCCATACATTATATTTTTAAACTTTTTGAGTTTTGAGTTGAGTTTGAGTTTATTTCGAACATGCAAGTATACAACATGATACATCACAATCTCCAGTTTCTCTTTTCAACATGTTCGAAAAGGAGTAGGAAGAAGCAGAGCTTATTTAATCCTACCCCTTTTCTTTTACATAACAGTTGCTAAAACTTTTGTTCACTTCCTGTTCTCAATTTATTCACAATATACCCCATAAGTAATCACAATAAAATAAGTAAATAAATAATAATTGGTGAAGTAAGTTACATTTCATATGTTGAAATAAGTAAGATTATTTTGTGAGTGAAAGAATGAAAGAATGGATGAGTTAAATATGAAAGAATGGATGAGTTAAATACTTTTAACCAATACATTTTTCGATCAACATCATCCGTCCATTATATGCTTTTTTTTATTTAAATGTTTTTCTTTGTTGTATGCTTTATTTGTCACAGAAAACTTAGTATTTTACGGCAAACCCAAGATTTGCAATATTTATTATGGATTTTGATAAATTATACTTTTTTAAGCAATGAAAAAATCCAACTAAAATGCTCAAGGATCTAAAAGGGCTCCACTCTTAAAAGTGTTAAAAAAGTCATACATTATTTTTTTAACTTTCAACCCATTAATCTTTAGATCAACATTAGATCTATCCATCCATTATACCTATTCTTTTTTAAATGTTTTTCTTTGTTGTATGCCTTTTTGTCACAGAAAACTTAGTTTTTTACGGCAAACACAAAATATGCAATATTTTCCCCAAAAAAATATTTTAAATTGGACTATTTGATGTGAAGTAATTGGAGCCTTAAATAGGTCAAAAATTCATTATTATTTTTTGAGCAATGAAAAAATCTAACTAAAATTCTCAAGCATCTAAAAGGCCACGACTCTTAAAAGTGTTTAAAAAAAAAGTCATACATTATTATTTTTTACGTTGTTTTTTTTGGCAAACACAAAATATGCAATATTTTCACCAAAAACATATTTTAAATTGGAGTATTTTAATGTGAAGTAATTGGAGCCCTAAAAAGGTCAATAATTCAAAACGTTGATTTTGATACATTATTATTTTTTGTGCAATGACAGTTAAAAAAATCCAACTGAAATTCTCAAGGACCTAAAAGGGCTCCACTCACTAAAAGTGTTAAAAATAAGTCATATGTTATTTTTTTTTTACTTTCAACCCATTAATCTTTAGATCAACATTAGATCTATCCATCCATTATACCTATTCTTTTTTAAATGTTTTTTTTTATTGTATGCCTTTTTTGTCACAGAAAACTTCGTTTTTCCCCCAAAAAATATTTTAAATTGGACTATTTGATGTGAAATAATTGGAGCCTTAAATAGGTAAAAAATTCATAACAAAGATTTTGATCCATTATTTTTTTTTGAGCAATGAAAAAATCAAAACTAACGACTCTTAAAAGTGTTTACAAAAAAGTCATATATATATTTTTTTACTTTCAACCATACATCTTTCATCAATTCATTATACTTTTTTTTAGTAAAACAATGTTTATGTGTTGTGTGCCCCTTTGACAAAGAACACATAATATATTCAATTTTAAAAGTCCCACACTTAAAAAAAAAACCGCATCATTGTACTTTTTTCTTTCTTTTTTTTAAATGTTTTTCTTTGTCGTATGCCCTTTTTGTCACAGACAACAAGTTTTTTGATGGCAAACACAAAACCTGCACTATTTTGTCCAAAAAATAAAGATTTCGATACATGATTATTTTTTGAACAATGCCAGCTGTAAAGTAAAAGACAGTAGGCAGTTTTTGTGTTATTAAAGTCAACATTGCAACTTTTTCTCCTTATGCTTTTGTCTTTAGAATAAAACAGCCACAGATGGACACCTCCTACCTGGGGAAATGCAGTTCCCCCCCCCCCTAGATCCAAAACATCGGTGTGATTATTAGGCTGACGCGAGGAATTGGGCGACGACATCATAGGAGACAAGAGCGAGCGGGAAGGGATGGTATGGAAGAAGAAGTGAGAGAAGAAAAGGCACAGAAATAGAAAAAGTAGCGAGGGAGGGAGAATGTGATGAAGTTTTCAAAGAGAATACCAAATAAAAAAACAAGTATAGGTAGCTGGCAAGGAGCCGAGACTTCCAAAGAGCGTTCCTCACCTTGGTGGCGGCAAAATGGCGCCCAAGGTTCGATACAAGATGGCGCCGATGACGTAGTACATGGTCGCCTCCGAGTCCGTCTCCGCCTCTGAAACACAACACATCCACCGCCTGTTAGCCTCCAATATCACTCCTTGTCAGGGCCCTCCTAGAAAAGGAGACAAGACCTTATTTTCCAGACTATAAGGCGCACTTAAAATCATTTTTTTCCCTCAAAAATCGACAGTGTGCCTTATAGCTAATGTACGGAATAATTATGGTTGTGCTTACCGACCTCGAAGCAATATTATTTGGTACATGGTGTCATGATAAGTGTGACGGCAGATGGCAGTCAAACATAAGAGATACATGTAGACTGCAATATGACTCAAGTAAACAAGGCCAAAATTTTATATGTTCCATTGAAAATATAGAACATTACACACGGCGCTCAAAAATCTATCAAACATGTTTTAGTAGGACTTTGGTAAGCTATGAAGCTGCACCGCTTGATGGATTGTTGGCGCGTTAAACATAGGAGTATTATTATGGTGTGTGTATAAATGATAAATGGGTTGTACTTGTATAGCGCTTTTCTACCTTCAAGGTACTCAAAGCGCTTTGACACTACTTCCACATTTACCCATTCACACACACATTCACACACTGATGGAGGGAGCTGCCATGCAAGGCGCTACCAGCACCCATCAGGAGCAAGGGTGAAGTGTCTTGCTCAGGACACAACGGACATGACGAGGTTGGTACTAGGTGGGGATTGAACCAGGGACCCTCGGGTCGCGCACGGCCACTCTACCACTGCGCCACGCCGTCCCCTTGTGTTCCCCATAAGGTAAGAGTGGAGGGGGGGCGTGGCCTGCGGGCCTGCCGCGGAACGGGGTGTGCAAGGACCGGCCTCGAAGACAGCGACAGGTGAGTGGATGGCCCAGGCGGGCCTTGTTATCTAATCACCTGTCGCCTCTATTAGCAGCAGCCGGCACGAGACACGGAGTTGGAGTTGGAGGTGCTGATGAGCAGACACAGGAGGAAAAGACATTGTGCTGGAAACTATTGATTTTTATGAAAATAAAACAGTGTTATACCCTGAATTCCGGGCTCTCCTGGCAGTGTGTGGTGGTCCGAAGAACCCACTAGAGGGCAACCTCTACTGCATAAGTCCTGAAAATTTGCACGCGTCTGCCTTTGTAGTCCTTGCCGACACCGTAGTCGATAAGCTTCTTCTTTTTCTTTATCTTCTTGTTATGTTGCCATTTCTAATATAAAGTAGTGTAAAGTTCTTTTGGACAAGTTGCCTCACTGCAGGGGCTGCAGTGTCCTTCCATTTAGTAGAGTGCCGTTCAGTCGTCCAGCCGTCCATAGCGTTTCTACTCGTATGAATTCTTCATTCATCGCTCCAAGCAACGTTTGTCAGTTTTACAATATAACTAAAACTATTCATACTTACTAAAGATGTCTGTAGGAGTGTTTTCATGCGTATTTGTTTGGCAATCACAATAGAACGAAGCTTGCGCCGTTAGGATTAGCTAATAATACTTTACTACTGTTACCCGATGTGGCCCTTGGCAAAGGCCTAGTACCTGACTGTCCCCTAGCCAGGGATACGGTGAAAACCTCAACGGCGGAGCAGGCGGAAGACGGTAGATTTAAGAACTACCACGACGGCTGCGATGGCGAAGAAGGCTGCAGCAGAAAAGGGTCCCCAGTCGTCTTGGGCTCCATGCCACTGGACCCTGACCCGATTCTGTCAAGGATCGTGTGGTGACTGTCTGTGCACCAGTCTCCCCACGTAAAACTAAGTCACGCACAGGCATCCTCCATAAAGGGATACCCCCCTTCCAGGAGGATCGTCATACTCCTTCGAGTGACCGCTGATGATAATGATTATTAACTTACAACGACATTATTTTTGTATTATTCCAGTTTCACAAATTCCTCAGTAAATCCACCAAAACGTCACTGTGGAATTATTGAGTCTGTTTAGCTGATTGGAGAGCTAGCTTCCACAGCTAGTGGGTCCACGACGATGACTTCTGTTTTGTTTGATCAGCCGTTTTACTGCCTTGTTAAATAAACATTTATCAAATAAATAACCACTACTAGTGAAGTGGCATACTAGTGGCTCCATCTAGTGGTACGACAAAGACTCACTAAAATATTCACACACAGTGTTGCTGTTCAAACTGTGCGTCATGTTGCCAAAACCTCTGCCATGTTTTTTTTAATGAATACTTGGGCTTACTACGCTACTGTGTAGGGATGTCCGATAATGGCTTTTTGCCGATATCCGATATTGTCCAACTCTTTAATTACCGATACCGATATCAACCGATATATACAGTCGTGGTATTAACACATTATTATGCCTAATTTGGACAACCAGGTATGGTGAAGATAAGGTGCTTTTAAACATTTTTTATAAAATAAAATAAGATAAATAAATTAAAAACATTTTCTTGAATAAAAAAGAAAGTAAAACAATATAAAAACAGTTACATAGAAACTAGTAATTAATGAACATGAGTAAAATGAAGTGTTAAAGGTTAGTACTATTAGTGGACCAGCAGCACGCACAATCATGTGTGCTTACGGACTGTATCCCTTGCAGACTGTATTGATATATATTGATATATAATGTAGGAACCACAATATTAATAACAGAAAGAAACAACCCTTTTGTGTGAATGAGTGTAAATGGGGGAGGGAGGTTTTTTGGGGTTGGTGCACTAATTGTAAGTGTATCTTGTGTTTTTTATGTTGATTTAATTTTAAAAAAAAAATAAAAAAAATATATTAAAAAAAAGTTATACTGATAATAAAAAAACGATACCGATAATTTCTGATATTACATTTTAACGCTTAACTACTGTGTTTTAGTGGTTAGAGCAGGAGTCGGGAACCTTTTTGGCTGAGAAAGCCATGAAAGCCAAATAGGGTTGTTTCTTTCTGTTATTAATATTGTGGTTCCTACATTATATATCAATATATATCAATACAGTCTGCAAGGGATACAGTCCGTAAGCACACATGATTGTGCGTGCTGCTGGTCCACTAATAGTACTAACCTTTAACAGTTCATTTTACTCATGTTCATTAATTACTAGTTTCTATGTAACTGTTTTTATATTGTTTTACTTTCTTTTTTATTCAAGAAAATGTTTTTAATTTATTTATCTTCCATCCATCCATTTTATTTTATTAATTTTTTTTAAAAGTAGCTTATCTTCACCATACCTGGTTGTCCAAATTAGGCATAATAATGTGTTAATACCACGACTGTATATATCGGTATCGGTTGATATCGGTATCGGTAATTAAAGAGTTGGACAATATCGGCAAAAAGCCATTATCGGACATCCCTACACAGTAGCGTAGTAAGCCCATGTATTCATAAAAAAAAAAACATGGCAGAGGTTTTGGCAACATGACACACAGTTCAAACAGCAACACTGTGTGTGAATATTTCAGTGAGTCTTTGTCGTACCACTAGATGGAGCCACTAGTATGCCACTTCACTAGTAGTGGTTATTTATTTGATAAATGTTTATTTAACAAGGCAGTAAAACGGCTGATCAAACAAAACAGAAGTCATCGTCATGGACCCACTAGCTGTGGAAGCTAGCTCTCCAATCAGCTAAACAGACTCAATAATTCCACAATGACGTTTTGGTGGATTTACTGAGGAATTTGTGAAACTGGAATAATACAAAAAGAATGTCGTAAGTTAATAATCATCATTTCCGTGAGAGCCATATAGTGTTTTAACACTGAATACAACTAAATGCATCCATTTTTAAGTAAGACCAACATTTTTAGAGTAAATTAAGTCTCTTATTCTGTTTAATAACATTGTTATTCTGAAGCTAACCAATAATAAATCAAATACTTCTTACCATTGATGCCGACTTCTTGAACATGTGCGGTAGAAAACGGACGGATGGATTAAAACGCATGAGAATGTTTTATATTTTGAACGTTATTTTTATTGATTACCAGCGGAATTATTCATTACTTATCGTGTCACGCAAAGTCAGCTAAGATTTATCTGAGAGCCAGATGCAGTCATCAAGCGAGTTTTTAAAGCGACAGGGAAAATTACAAGGACAATACTCCCAGAGATGAGTGCCATGTACACAACATCCTGAAGGACAGATACCACCCAGCACATGGCCTCTTCAACCTGCTACCCTCTGGAAGGAGGTATAGATGGATTTGCGCCAGGACCACCAGAATGTCTCACAGTCTGTATCCCCAGGCTGTGAGACTGCTAAATGAACAGCCTGCCCCTTTGCTGCCATCTTATTACCTCACTCTTCACCACCTCAATAATTGTGCTCTGGACATTGCATTGCTGCAACATCAACGTTACACCCATCAGACATCCGACTGTTCCCACCCCCACGTCCCTCCTATCGCCATCTTCCTGACAATGCTAAAATGTAAACTATTGTCAACCTGCACATCAATGCAGTTGTTATGCCGCCGGACAAAGCTCAAACAAAATGTCGTTGTTCATGTATGACTTAAGTGTTATTATGACAATGACAATAAAGGAATTGATTGATTGATTGATTGATTGACAAAAGAGCCACATCTGGCTCGCGAGCCATAGGTTCCCTACAACCTGGGTTAGAGTGTCCGCCCTGAAATGTGTAGGTTGTGAGTAGAGATATTATCGGCCGATAAATAAAATATCGGAAATTATCGGTATGGTTTTTTTTTTTTATCGGTATCGTTTTTTTTTATTATCGGTATCGTTTTTTTTTAAATTTTATTAAATCAACATAAAAAACACAAGATACACTTACAATTAGTGCACCAACCCAAAAAACCTCCCTCCCCGATTTACACTCATTCACACAAAAGGGTTGTTTCTTTCTGTTATTACAATCCCCGTTTCCATATGAGTTGGGAAATTGTGTTAGATGTAAATATAAACGGAATACAATGATTTGCAAATCCTTTTCAAGCCATATTCAATTGAATGCACTACAAAGACAAGATATTTGATGTTCAAACTCTTAAACTTCTTTTTTTTTTTGCAAATAATAATTCACTTAGAATTTCATGGCTGCAACAAGCATTTTTACCAGTGTGTTACATGGCCTTTTCTTTTAACAACACTCAGTAAACGTTTGGGAACTGAAGAGACACATTTTTTAAGCTTCTCAGGTGGAATTCTTTCCCATTCTTGCTTGATGTACAGCTTAAGTTGTTCAACAGTCCGGGGATCTCCTTTGTGCTATTTTAGGCTTCATAATGCACCACACATTTTCAATGGGAGACAGGTCTGGACTACTGGCAGGCCAGTCTAGTACCCGCACTCTTTTACTATGAAGCCACGTTGATGTAACACGTGGCTTGGCATTGTCTTGCTGAAATAAGCAGGGGCGTCCATGCTAACGTTGCTTGGATGGCAACATATGTTGCTCCAAAACCTGTATGTACCTTTCAGCATTAATGGCGCCTTCACAGATGTGTAAGTTACCCATGTCTTGGGCACTAATACACCCCCATACCATCACACATGCTGGCTTCTCAACTTTGCGCCTACAACAATCCGGATGGTTCTTTTCCTTTTTGGTCCGGAGGACACGACGTCCACAGTTTCCAAAAACAATTTGAAATATGGACTCTTCAAACCACAGAACACTTTTCCACTTTGTATCAGTCCATCTTAGATGAGCTCAGGCCCAGCCAAGCCGACGGCTCCTGGGTGTTGTTGATAAACGGTTTCTCGCCTTGCATAGGAGAGTTTTAACTCACACTTACAGATGTAGCGACCAACTGTAGTTACTGACAGTGGGTTTCTGAAGTGTTCCTGAGCCCATGTGGTGATATCCTTTACGCACTGATGTTGCTTGTTGATGCAGTACAGCCTGAGGGATCAAAGGTCACGGGCTTAGCTGCTTACGTGCAGTGATTTCTCTAGGTTCTCTGAACCCTTTGATGATATTACGGACCGTAGATGGTGAAATCCCTAAATTCCTTGCAATAGCTGGTTGAGAAAGGTTTTTCTTAAACTGTTCAACAATTTGCTCACGCATTTGTTGACAAAGTGGTGACCCTCGCCCCATCCTTGTTTGTGAATGACTGAGCATTTCATGGAATCTACTTTTATACCCAATCATGGCACCCACCTGTTCCCAATTTGCCTGTTCACCTGTGGGATGTTCCAAATAAGTGTTTGATGAGCATTCCTCAACTTTATCAGTATTTATTGCCACCTTTCCCAACTTCTTTGTCACGTGTTGCTGGCATCAAATTCTAAAGTTAATGATTATTTGCAAAAAATAAAATGTTTATGAGTTTGAACATCAAATATGTTGTCTTTGTAGCATATTCAACTGAATATGGGTTGAAAATGATTTGCAAATCATTGTATTCAGTTTATATTTACATCTAACACAATTTCCCAACTCATATGGAAACGGGGTTTGTAATATTCTGGTTCCTACATTATATATCAATATATATCAATACAATCTGCAGGAATACAGTCCGTAAGCACACATGATTGTGTGTGCTGCTGGTCCACTAATAGTACTATTAGTTATTATTACTACTTCTATGTAACTGTTTTTATATTGTTTTACTTTCTTTTTTATTCAAGAAAATGTTTTTAATTTATTTATCTTATTTTATTTTATTCATTTTTTTTTAAAAAGGACCTCATCTTCACCATACCTGGTTGTCCAAATTAGGCAGAGGTGGGTAGTAACGCGCTACATTTACTCCGTTACATCTACTTGAGTAACTTTTGGGATAAATTGTACTTCTAAGAGTAGTTTTAATGCAACATACTTTTACTTTTACTTAAGTATATTTATAGAGAAGGAACGCTACTTTTACTCCGCTACTTTTATCTACATTCAGCTCGCTACTCGCTACTAATTTTTATCGATCTGTTAATGCACGCTTTGTTTGTTTTGGTCTGTCAGACAGACCTTCAAAGTGCCTGCGTTTCAACAAATACAGTCACTGGTGACGTTCACTCCGTTCCACCAATCAGATGCAGTCACTGGTGACGTTGGACCAATCAAACAGAGCCAGGTGGTCACATGACCTGACTTAAACAAGTTGAAAAACTTATTGGGGTGTTACCATTTAGTGGTCAATTGTACGGAATGTGTACTGTACTGTGCAATCTAATAATAAAAGTTCCAATCAATCAATCAAAAGTGTGAAGGAAAAAATATACTTTTTTTATTTCAACCGTACATCCTGTCAAAAGCCTCAAGACTGACCGCACATGAGGACGTTCCTGTCTTCACAATAAAAGTGCCGCTCCATCACGCCTGCGCTTTCAAAACAAGAGTCTCCGAAAGCCAGCGCAAACAAGCTACGGAGTTTGACGCCAATATATTTCTTGTAAAGTGTATAAAAACGAATATGGAAGCTGGACAAATAGGATGCCAAAAACCCACCACTTTCATGTGGTATTAGACAGAAAGGAGGAACCTTTCTTCTCCTCCATTTGAAAACGTGGACATTATCATCACTACTGTCTGATTACAATCAATGCAAGTCATCAGAATCAGGTAATACACCAACTTATATTCTAGTCTTCATTAAAGAAAGGAATCTATATGTTAAACATGCATGTATATTCATTAAAACACCTTTAACATGTAAACAAAAACAGCAAAATAAATACATATAAATGATATACTGTATATATCAATGTATATGTATATATATATATATATATATATATATATATATATATATATATATATATATATATATATATATATATATGTCTTAATAAGGTTATCCAAAAAATAGTGCTCGATACCGTAGTAGAGCGCAATATATGTATGTGTAGGGAAAAAAATCACAAGACTATTTCATCTCTACAGGCCTGTTTCATGAGGGGGGTACCCAATCCTGACGATTGAGGGTACCCCCCTCATGAAACAGGCCTGTAGAGATGAAATAGTCTTGTGATTTTTTTCCCCACACATACATATATATATATATATATATATATATATATATATATATATATATATATATATATATAAGAGTGTGTATGTTACTCATCAGTTACTCAGTACTTGAGTAGTTTTTTCACAACATACTTTTTACTTTTACTCAAGTAAATATTTGGGTGACTACTCCTTACTTTTACTTGAGTAATACATCTCTAAAGTAACAGTACTCTTACTTGAGTACAATTTCTGGCTACTCTACCCACCTCTGAAATTAGGCATAATAATGTGTTAATTCCACGACTGTATATATCGGTTGATATCGGTATCGGTAATTAAAGAGTTGGACAATATCGGAATATCGGCAAAAAGCCATTATCGGACATCCCTAGTTGTGAGTCATACCAAAGACTATAAAAATGGGAGCAATTACCTCCCTGCTTGGCACTCGGCATCAAGGGTTGGAATTGGGGGTTAAATCACCAAATATGATTCCCGGGCGCGGCCACCGCTGCTGCTCACTGCTCCCCTCACGTCCCGGGGGGTGATCAAGGGTGATGGGTCAAATGAGGATAATTTCGCCACACCTAGTGTGGCCGTACTTTAACTTTAACTTAATGACGGTGGCGCTTAGAGAGAGAAAAGAGTTATATTACAGACACCATCAAAAGACTTAACAGTTGAAAAACATTCTCTCGTATCAACTTTAATAGCCCTAATTAGATTAAAATATGTCTTAATGGCTGCTGCCTTTTACTTTGTACTCCTATTAATGTTCCACTTAAAAGTACCAAGGTCGGCGCTGCCAAATTGGAAATAATGATCTGATGTCTGCTTAGCTTGAAGTCAAACAACAATTACTCGACAGGAAGGCACCAAACATGGATGCCAAAGGGACAAAAAAAACTAAACAAAAAATAAATTAATTAATATTTATAAGCCTAGTTTAAGAATACTTACTACTAGAGATGTCCGATAATGGCTTTTTTGCCGATATTCCGATATTGTTCAACTCTTAATTACTGATACCGATATCAACCGATACCGATATATATATACAGTGGTGGAATTAACACATTATTATGCCTAATTTTGTTGTGACGCCCCGCTGGATGCATTGAACAATGTAACAAGGTTTTCCAAAATAAATCAACTCAAGTTATGGGAAAAAAATGCCAACATGGCACTGCCATATTTATTATTGAAGTCACAAAGTGCATTATTTTTTTGAACATGCCTCAAAACAGCAGCTTGGAATTTGGGACATGAAGCATGAAGAGGTTGAGGTGAGCGGGAGGGCGGGGTTTAGGAGTAGGGGGTAGCGGGGGGGGGGTGTATATTGTAGCGTCCCGGAAGAGTTAGTGCTGCAAGGGGTTCTGGGTATTTGTTCTGTCGTGTTTATGTTGTTTTACGGTGCGGATGTTCTCCCGAAATGTGTTTGTCATTCTTGTTTGGTGTAGGTTCACAGTGTGGCGCATATTTGTAACAGTGTTAAACTTGTTTATACGGCCACCCTCAGTGTGACCTGTATGGCTGTTGACAAAGTATGCGATTGCATTCACTTGTGTGTGTCATAAATTTTACTTTTTGAAACCGATACCGATAATTTTGAAACAGATACCGATAATTTCCGATATTACATTTTAAAGCATTTATCTCTACTTACTACTTTAGTATTTTCCGGACTACAGAGCGCACCGGTATATAACTTAGACTTAGACTTCCTTTCATTGTCATTCAAATTTGAACTTTACAGCACAGATAAGAACAACATTTTGTTGCATTAGCTCATGGTAGTGCAGGATAAAAGAGCAATAAGGTGCAGATATAAATAAATAGATTACTGTACAGATAAATATATTGCACTTTTGCATATGCATTCACGTTTATGGATGTATGTTATATTGTCTTTATATTCCAGCCAGTTAATCCATTTTTGGGGGGGAATTGAGGGGATTATTTTAATGCGTTAATAAGTCGCACCCACTAAATTTTTGAAGAAAAATAATATTTTCCACATATTAGCCGCACCGGACTATTAGCCGCAGATATATACGTTGTGAAATGACTTATTTAAGCGATATTATCGGCCGATAAGTGCTTTTATCGGTATCGGTTTCAACCTCCCGATTTTCCCGGGAGACTCCCGAATTTCAGTGCCCCTCCCAAAAATCTCCCGGGGCAACCGTTCTCCCAATTTCCACCCGGACAACAATATTGTGGGCGTGCCTTAAAGGCACTGCCTTTAGCGTCCCCTACAACCTGTCATCCCGTCCGCTTTTCCTCCATACAAACAGCGTGTCGGCCCAGTCACATAATATATGCGGCTTTTACACACACATAAGTGAATGCAAGCCATACTTTGTCAACAGCCACACAGGTCACACTGAGGGTGTCCGTATAAACAACTTTAACACTGTTACAAATATGCGCCACGCTGTGAACCCACACCAAACAAGAATGACAAACACATTTCGGGAGAACATCCGCACCGTAACACAACATAAACACAACAGAACAAATACCCAGAACCCCTTGCAGCACTAACTCTTCCGGGACGCTACAATATACACCCCCCGCCCACCTCAACCTTCTCATGCTCTCTAAGGGAGAGCATGTCCCAAATTCCAAGCTGCTGTTTTGAGGCATGTTTAAAAAAAATTAATGCACTTTGTGACTTCAATAATAAATATGGCAGTGCCATGTTGGCATTTTTTTCCATTTATTTATTTTGGAAAACCTTGTTACATTGTTTAATGCATCCAGCGGGGCATCACAACAAAATTAGGCATAATAATGTGTTAATTCCACGACTGTTGATATCGGGATCGGTAATTAAGAGTTGGACAATGTCGGATATCGGCAAAAAAAGCCATTATTGGACATCTCTATATGTTATATTGTCTTTATATTCCAGCGAGTTAATCCATTTTTGGGGGGGAATTGAGGGGATTATTTTAAAGCATTCATAAGCCGCACCCACTAAATTTTAGAGGAAAAATAACATTTTCCACATATTAGCCGCAGATATATACGTTGTGAAATGAGTTATTTATTTTGTAAATGTTTATTTACATACCTTAATTGTTTCCAAACGGTGTCTGTAACACGGCAGTAAAACGTCTGATCAAACAAAACAGAAGTCATCGCCATTTAACCATTAGCTGCGGAGGCTAGCGCTCTAATCAGCTAAACAGACTCAATAACTCCACGGTGACGTTTTGGTGAATTTACTGAGGAATTTGTGAAACTGAAACAATACAAAAATAATGCTATTTTAAGTTACTAATACTGACGCAGACACTCGTAAACGTGTTAGCATGTTAGCTAATGCTAACGACCCAAGCTTCGTTAGATTGTGATAGCCAAACAAATATGCATGAAAACACTCCTACGGACATTGCACATGCAAGGCTTTAGTAAGTCGAATAGTTGTAGTTATATTGTAAAACTGACAAACTTTCCTTGGAGTGATGAATGAAGTAGGAACGCTATGGACGCCTGGAAGACTGGACAACACTCTGCTTTAGTAAGTAGAATAGTTTTAGTTATGCATTTGCTCAATAACTCCAAGGTGACGTTTTGGTGCATTTACGAAACTGTAACAATACAAAAAGAATGTCATTTTAAGTTAATAATACTAACACAGACACTCGTAAACGTGTTAGCATATTAGCCAATGCTAACAACGCTAGCTTCATTACATTACAATAGCATGTACAAATATGCATGAAAACACTCCTACAGACATCACACATGGGACGGTTCAGTAAGTAGAATAGTTTTAGCGTTTCTACTCGTACAGATTCTTCAATCATCACTCCAAGCAACGGTTTGTAAGTTTTACAATATAACTACAACTATTCATACTTACTCAACCGTCCCATGTGTGATGTCTTTAGGAGTGTTTTCATGCATATTTGTACGTACTATCGTGATGCAATCAAGCTAGCATCCTTAGCTAATATGCTAACACGTTTACAAGTGTATGTGTTAGTATTACTAACTTACAATGGTATTCTTTTTGTTTTGTTTCTTTTTCGTAAATTCACCAACACATCACCGTGGAGTTATTGAGTCTGTTTAGTTGGTTGGAGAGCGAGCTTGCGCAGCTAGTGGGTCCATGACGATGACTTCTGTTTTGTTTGATCACCCGTTTTACTGCCGTGTTACAGACACTGATTGGAAACAATTAAGGTCTGTAAATAAAAATTTACAGAATAAATAACTAATTTCACAACCTATATATCTTTGGCTAATTGTCCATTGCGGCTAATGTATGGAAAAACATGTTTTTCTTCTGGAAATTAGTTGTCGCGGCTTATATATGGGTGCACTCTATAGTCCGGAAAATACGATAGTAAGTATTCTTAAACCAGGTTTATGAATATTAATTTTGTTTTTACTTTTATTTTGTTTGATAAGCTGTTTTACTGCCTTGTTAGGCACCATTTGGAAACAATTAACGTATGTAAATAAACATTTACACAATATTTCTGTGTGAATAACACATTTTACAGCATATATATATATATATATATATATATATATATATATATATATATATATATATATATATATATATATATATATATATATATATATACAGTCAAGAAAATAAGTATTTGAACACCCTGCTATTTTGCAAGTTCTCCCACTTAGAAATCATGGAGGGGTCTGAAATTTTCATGGTAGGTGCATGTCCACTGTATGAGAGATAACCTAAAAAGAAAAATCCAGAAATCGCAATCTATGATTTTTTAACAATTTATTTGTGTGATACAGCTGAAAATAAGTATTTGAACACCAACATTAATATTTGGTAGAGTAGCCTTTGTTTGCAATTACAGAGTTCAAATGTTTCCTGTAGTTCTTCACCAGGTTTGCACAGACGACAGGAGGGATTTTGGCCCACTCCTCCACACAGATCTTCTCTAGATCAGTCAGGTTTCTGGGCTGTCGCTGAGTAACACAGACTTTCAGCTCCCTCCAAAGATTTTCAATTGGATTTAGGTCTGGAGACTGGCTAGTCCACTCCAGAACCTTGATATGGTTCTTACAAAGCCACTTCTTGGTTTTCCTGGCTGTGTGCTTTGGGTCATTGTCATGTTGGAAGATCCAGCCATGACTCTTCTTCAATGATCTGACTGAGGGAAGGAGGTTTTTGGCCAAAATCTCACAATATATGGATGCAGTCATCCTCTCCTTAATACAGTACAGTCGTCCTGTCCCATGAGCAGAAAAACACCCCCAAAGCATGATGCTACCACCCCCATGCTTCACAGTAGGGATGGTGTTCTTGGGATGCTACGCATCATTCTTCTTCCTCCAAACACGCACAGTGGAATTATGACCAAAAAGGTCAATTTTGGTCTCATCTGTCCACAAAACTTTCTCCCATGACTCCTCTGGATCATCCAAATGGTCATTGGCAAACTTAAGACAGGCCTTAACATGTGCTGGTTTAAGCAGGGGAACCTTCCTTGCCATGCATGATTTCAAAGCATGACGTCTTAGTGTATTACCAACAGTGACCATGGAAACAGTGGTCCCAGCTCTTTTCAGGTCATTGACCAAGTCCTGCCGTGTAGTCCTGGGCTGATTCCTCACCTTTATTAGCATCATTGAGACCCCACGAGGCGATATCTTGCATGGGGCTCCACTCCGATTGAGATTGACCGTCATGTTTAGCTTCTTCCATTTTCTAATGATTGCTCCAACAGTGGACCTTTTTTCACCAAGCTGCTTGGCAATTTCTCCGTAGCCCTTTCCATCCTTGTGGAGTTGTACAATTTTGTCTCTGGTGTCTTTGGACAGCTCTTTGCTCTTAGCCATGCTGAATGTTTGGGTCTTACTGATTGTATGGGGTGGACAGGTGATTTTATGCAGCTAACGACCTCACACAGGTGCATCTGATTCAGGATAATACAGTGGAGTGGAGGAGGACTTTTAAAGGCGGACTAACAGGTCTTTGAGGGTCAGAATTCTAGCTGATAGACAGGTGTTCAAATACTTATTTTCAGCTGTATCACACGAATAAAGTGTTAAAAAATCATAGATTGTGATTTCTTTTTAGGTTATCTCTCATACAGTGGACATGCACCTACTGTGAAAATTTCAGACCCTTCCATGATTTCTAAGTGGGAGAACTTGCAAAATAGCAGGGTGTTCAAATACTTATTTTCTTGACTGTATATATATATATATATATATATATACATATATATACATATATATATATATATATATATATATATATATATATATATATATATATATATATATATATATATATATATATCTGCGGCTTATAGTACGGTGCAGCTAATATATTGACTTTTTAATATTTTTTTATTTAGTAGGTGCGGCTTATATACCCTCATAGTCCAGAAAATACAATTAGCCTCAAAGCATCACCACTTCCTGAAAAAACGGCCGCCAATCCAGGCCTTTTAACGTGCAACAATCACAAAACGAGCCTGTGAAATTCTGCAGGGACTGTTTTTGCTTCCGCCCATGCGAGGCAGGTGGATTAGTCCTGATAAAAAAATCTCACAAATCCACTTGGCCTCACATAATAAAACCGGTTTAAAAAAAAAAAATGCACCAATTGTGGTTTTGTGAGCAGACACAGCGACACTCCTAAAGAAAAAAACACGAGGCCACTTTGTAAACAATGGCACCTCCCTGGGAGAGTATCACTGATGTTACCATAGCAACACTTAACCCAGCAACCAGTGGGCATTAAAAAAAAAAAAGTCACTCATAAGCAGCACTTTGCCTACTTCAGCATTCTTCCCAGTTTCTACCGACTCTTCACCAAGTAGATGTTTTTTTTTTTGTGCCCAAAACAGCAGCCGAAGTAAGCATGGAGGCCATTGATGAGGCGTTCAGGTGCCAGTCAGAGAGTCAGTGTCATCAGTGGAAGTCAAAGGTGTCAGACAGCTCACTTCTCACAGCCGCCACTTTCTCAGGGCTGTAATTTGGGCAGGCACGCCAGACAGGAAGTCAGCCGGTGTAATTTCCTGTGAGACGTGACCTTGGCCTTTTTTTTTGTGTGTGTCTGCCAATGCTTTCTTTGATGCTTTCAACACGCGCCGCTCTTTACCGTGGAGTCGGACCAGCGGATTTAGATCGCGTTTCACTCGGCGAGTGAGGCTCGGTCACGTCGTTCTGAACGTCAACATTGCCACACAAGCCCTTGCTTGTGTGGCAATGTTGACAATATAGCTGCTGATCAAAGTAACTAACTAGTTTAGTCAAAATCGAAATGGTCAAAATTCCCTCCCCGGGAGTGAGTTCCACAAGTCCCAGGAAGAGCCAACATGAGAAAGAAGTGGAAAAATGGTCAAAATGGTCAAAATTCCCTACCCGGTAGTGAGTTCTACAAGTCTCGGGAAGATCTAAAGATAGGAAAATGTCAAAAATACCCCCTGGGATGACTCACAGGCAACCCGGGAAGAAAAAGGCAAAAACAGGCCAAAATGTGGAAAAATGGTCGAAATGGTCTCACGGGAAGAAAAAGGCTAAAACAGGCCAAAGTGTGGAAAAATGCCGAAAATGGTAAAAATTCCGTCCCGGGGAGCGAGTTCCACGAGTCTCGGGAAGAGCCAAAATGAGAAAAATTTCAAAAATACCCCCCGGGAAGACCCTGGAAGAAAAAAGAAAAAACAGGCCAAAATGTGGAAAAATTGTCAAAATGGTCAAAATTCCCTCCCCGAAAGTGAGTTCCACAAGTCCTGGGACAAAGCCAAAATGAGAAAAATGTCAAAAATAACCCCCAGGATGACTCACAGGCGACCCGGGAAGAAAAAGGCAAAAACAGGCCAAAGTGTGGACAAATGCCGAAAATGGTCAAAATTCCCTCCCCGGGAGTGATTTCCACAAGTATCGGGAAGAGCCAAAATGAGAAAAATGTCCACAAATGGTCATAATTCTCTCCCTGGGAGTGAGTTCCACAAGTCTCGGGAAGAGCTAAAATGAGAAAAATGTCAAAAATACCCCCTGGGATGACTCACAGGCAACCCGAGAAAAAAAAGGCAAAAACAGGCCAAAATGTGGAAAAATGGTCGAAATGGTCTCACGGGAAGAAAAAGGCAAAAACATGCCAAAATGTGGAAAAATTGTCCAAATGGTCAAAATTCCCTCCCCGAAAGTGGGTTCCACAAGTCTTGGGAAAAGCCAAAATGAGAAAATTGTCAAAAATCCCCCCAGGATGACTCTCATGCAACCCGGGAAGAAAAAGGCAAAAACAGGCCAAAGTGTGGACAAATGCCTAAAATGGTCAAAATTCCCTCCCCGGGAGTGAGTTCCACAAGTCTCGGGAAGAGCCAAAATGAGAAAATTGTCCAAAAATGGTCATAAATCTCTCCCTGAGAGTGAGTTCCACAAGTTTCGGGAAGAGCCAAAATGAGAAAAATGTCCAAAAATGGTCATAAATCTCTCCCTGAGAGTGAGTTCCACAAGTCCCGGGAAGAGATAAAATGAGAAAAATGTAAAAAAATACCCCTGGGATGATTCACAGGCAACCCGCGAAAAAAAAGGCAAAAACAGGCCAAAATGTGGAAAAATGGTCAAAATGGTCTCACGGGAAGAAAAAGGCAAAAACATGCCAAAATGTGGAAAAATTGTCAAAATGGTCAAAATTCCCTCCCGAAAGTGAGTCCCACAAGTCTTGGGAAAAGTCAAAATGAGAAAAATGTCAAAAATAACCCCCAGGATGACTCACAGGCGACCCGGGAAGAAAAAGGCAAAAACAGGCCAAAGTGTGGAAAAATTGTCAAAATGGTCAAAATTCCCTCCCCGGGAGTGAGTTCCACAATTCTCGGGAAGAGTCAAAATGAGAAAAATGTCCAAAAATGGTGATAAATCTCTCCCTGAGAGTGAGTTCCACAAGTCTCGGGAAGAGCTAAAATGAGAAAAATGTCAAAATTCCCCCTTTTATGACTCACAGAAGACACAGCAAGAAAAAGGCAAAAACAGGCCAAAATGTGGAAAAATTGTCAATATTCCCTCCAAGGGAGTGAGTTCCGCAAGTCCCAGAAAGAGCCAAAATGAGAAAAATGTCAAAAATCCCCCTCAGCAGTGTCAGGATATGACAATTTACATGTAATTCTATATTTTGAATGACTTAAGGCCTCCTGTAGTTCAAGGTCAATATAGCTGCTGATCAAAGTAGTTAACTCATTTAGTCAAGTGTGTAGAACATTTATTTTTCTGCAATTAATTAAAAAAAAAAAACAGTTTTGAATTTGAAAAAATATATATTTTCAAACAAATAGGGATGTCCAATAATGGCTTTTTTGCCGATATCCGACATTTTCCAACTCTTAATTACCGATACCGATATCAACCGATGCCGATATATACAGTCGTGGAATTAACACATTATGCCTAATTTGGACAACCAGGTATGGTGAAGATAAGGTACTTTTAAAAAAAATTTATAAAATAAAATAAGATAAATAAATTAAAAACATTTCATTGAATAAAAAAGAAAATAAAACAATATAAAAACAGTTACATAGAAACTAGTAATTAATGAAAATGAGTAAAATTAACTGTTAAAGGTTAGGACTATTAGCAGCACGCACAATCATGTGTGCTTACGGACTGTATCCCTTGCAGACTGTATTGATATATATTGATATATAATGTAGGAACCACAATATTAATAACAGAAAGAAACAACCCTTTTGTGTGAATGAGTGTAAATGGGGGAGGGAGGTTTTTTGGGTTGGTGCACTAATTGTAAGTGTATCTTGTGTTTTTTATGTTGATTTAATAAAAAAACAAAAACAAAAAAAAAAACAAAAAAACAATACCGATAATAAAAAAAAAAAAACGATACCGATAATTTCCGATATTACATTTTAACGCATTTATCGGCCGATAATATTGGCAGGCCAATATTATCGGACATCTCTAATATATACATATGTAAGTATGTAAGTATATACTGTATGTATGTATATATATGTGTGTGTGTGTATATATGTGAAGGGAGGTTTTTTGGGTTGGTGCACTAATTGTAAATGTATCTTGTGTTTTTTATGTTGATTTAATAAAAAATAAAAAATAAATAAATAAATAAAACCGATACCGATAATAAAAAAAACGATACCGATAATTTCCGATATTGCATTTTAAAGCGTTTATCGACCTTTATCTCTAGTTATAAATCTTTTTTTTTTTGGTTGGACATTTTTTTTTAAAACAAATCTCGCTTTTTCCATTTACACTTTCAAATATTTTGGGAAAAAAAATAGTTTTCTTTGATAAATACTTTTTTTGGTCGGAAAATAATTTTTGGTTGCAAATATTTTTTTGGGGTTGAAAAAAGTTTTCCTTTTATTGCAAATAATTTTTTCCGGGTTGAAAATCTTTTTTTTTTTTTTTTTTTTTTGGATACGACTCAACTTCAATTTTATGGGCGGGGCCTCCTCTGTAGGCAACCAGAGAAGCCTTTTTATTGGCCGGTCTGGGCTGATGAAGATACAAGCGTGGATGCGTCATACCGACCAATAAAAAGGCTTCTCACATATTGATCAGAGATGATTTGTAACAACAACAAAAAGTAACCAAACAATATTTAAATGTTTTTAAATCTCAAATGAATATTTACTAAATAGTCAGGTGGTTCAGCGGTGACACCTCACCCTGACTCCTCCAGTGGCCCCCAGGTAAACGGAGTCCAAACAATACCCTGATTGTGTGCTAAACACCATTAAGAGGGATGATATTGTGGTTACCTGCAAACAAGCAGACACTTCCAGCTTTACCTGCACTTTGCTTTCCATTAAACACCCAAAGACCAATTTACAGCAATTGAGTGGCTCTTTTTGAACAAATTAAAAGGCGTGCAACATCCCCAGGAACCCTCGGGAGACTCTTCCCGGCGTAAATCTGCCTCGGCGCTGCCCTTCCACTCCCCTTCACGAGTCGTCTGTCTGCCTCAACCAGACACATTCCTAAGTGCATAAATTTGCGCTGATAGTAACACTTCTTGTCCGACTTGTCTGACCTTGACTGAAGAGGGTGTTGGGCGCTGAGATAACGCCTCGCCAAAACGTGTCGAGACAGAGCGGGTGAAGTGATAACTCAATCTTATCCAAAATGATGGCTTTGAGCGTGGTTTTTGCAGCCTGACCATCGAGACGCTCGGTTTAAGCCGGCGTGTCAACAACACCCGATACGGTCGCGGTTGAATGCAAAAAGTTGCACTTGTTTTGTGTGGTCCTACCTTCATTTGGGACGGTGAAGACCTCCTTGGGTATGTAGAGCTTGTCCTCGGCTGTCCTGGCCCAGTCCTTCATCCCCCTGCGGCCCTTCATGGGGAAGTTAATATCGCTGGAAACTGCTGACACAGGCTCTCGCTGGATGGTTATCACTGCGCAAACAACAGACGGCGACACTTAGCATGCGGCGCGGCGGCTGGAAACTGAGGCGTTATTGACACGCTGCTCCATGCTCATCACCTTGATGCAAGCATGACGCAACTTGTACGAAAAGGAGGAGGAGGAAGCAGAGCTTATCTAATCCCAAAACCTCCACTATGTCACAATGTTGAAGGGGAACTGCAATTTTACCCATCGTTCACAATCATTATGAGAGAAAAGAACAAACTTCTTTTTAATTTTATTTTAAAGATAAACGCTGGAAAGATGAGGCTAAATGTGTATATATATATATATATATATATATATATATATATATATATATATATATATATATATATATATATATATATATATGTGTGTGTATCTGTTTCTAATTCATTTTATTTATTATTATTATTAATGTATTATTATTATTTTTTTTTTCTTCTAATTAATCAATGTATTTGTAGATATTTTATTTTTGTTGTTTCTTTCTTTTTTGGATGGGATACAAACACAAATATTTGGACATTTAGGGCAGACAATAGATATATGATTTATGTGAATATGATAAAATAGATAGGAATGTCTGATGCTGGATGTCAATAAAAATAAAATGAAAAAAAGAAAAAAAAAGAAAGATGAGGCTAAAAGTAATCATTGTTGTAGCCTTCAAAGTCTCTAAAACAACTTCAAAACCCTCCATCAACGTTTGATATACACACTGCAAGTATATATATAATGTAGTAACAGACACCTTCATAACAATATGTACAATATACACACTGCAAGTATATATATAATGTAGTGACAGACACCTTCATAACAATATGTACAATATACACACTGCAAGTATATATATAATGTAGTAACAGACACTTTCATAACAATATGTAATATGTACAATATAACACTACAAGTATGTATATAATGTAGTAACAGACACCTTCATAACAATATATAATATGTACAATATACACACTGCAAGTATATATATAATGTAGTAACAGACACCTTCATAACAATATGTCATATGTACAATATACACACTGCAAAAAATATATATATATAATGTAGTAACAGACACCTTCATAACAATATGTAATATGTACAATATACACACTGCAAGTATATATATAATGTAGTAACAGACACCTGCATAACAATATGTAATATGTACAATATACACACTGCAAGTATATATATATAATGTAGTAACAGACACCTTCATAACAATATGTAATATGTACAATATACACACTGCAAGTATATATATAATGTAGTAATAGACACTTTCATAACAATATGTAATATGTACAATATACACACTGCAAGTATATATATAATGTAGTAACAGACACCTTCATAACAATATGTAATATGAACAATACTTACCGTATTTTGGTCATTTTAATCATTGCCGAAACTAATTATTCAGCACATATACAGTATTTCCGTTTCCATAGCAACTCACGTCCAACAGCAAATGTGCGTTCCTACGTCCGGAAACAAACACGAGTGTGTTCTAATCATGGCGGACTTGGTAAAAGACAACAAAGACGACTATTTTTGGACAAAATGAGGATTCACAACCTTATCTTTTAGAAGCTGAACATACGGAGGATGAACGACTGCTTCCAGTAGCGAGCGCGAAGGAAGAGTGAGACGTCGGAGCAGACGGAAGCCGAGAGAGTGAGGTCGGCGTGACACAAAGCCGTAAATCTGGAATTTGAAGCCGTGCTATTTCAACATAAATGGAGTGCTTACCCAAATAAACTGGGGGAAAAAAACGCCCTGAATGCATTTTAAATTGTTTTCGAGGTAGCGTTGATTGCTTGCTAGAATGAGCCGATTTTTACATGTTAGGATGCAAAAAATAAAAATAAAAAAGCAACTCTTGTCTTCTTGTCTCTCATAACGATTGTGAATGATAGGAAAAAAAAAAAAAAAAAAAAGAGCAGGTCCCTTTTCGGGTTACTATTTTTTAATGCAGAAAGAAGATAGTGGATAATGTGGAATGGTGGAAAACGGTGAGGAATCGAGACGACGGATGTGGCGATCAGAAAGTAGGCAACTTGTTGAGTGACACCTTTCAATCACGACCACGAAAGCTGACACTTTTATTTTTGTTTCCCCCCGGCTGACAACCCTGAACTTATTGCTACACATCAATTATTGCTCATCCTCTTTGTGCTCAGGCTCAAAAACATAAGGCCCTGGATCATGATTTCTCCCAAAGCCTGCTTGATTAAGCATTGTTATTGACGGGGAAGGGGGCTGTGGTTCCTCCTCTATGTCACGGGGTCACGTGACCGGCTTGCTTATTATCTCTCAAAAAGTCTCGGGTGGATGAATGCACTGCAAAAACTGAAATCCAAGTAAGATGAGATATCTCAAATAAGGGTGATATTTGCTTATTTTCTGTCTGATAAGATAATTCTTCTCACGAAGCAGATTTTATGTTTGAGTGTTTTACTTGTTTTAAGTGTTTTGGTCCTAAATCAGTGGGTGGGAGGGTATGATTTTTTTATTTATTTTTTTTAATAAAGAAATACAATACAGACTGTATTGATATACATTGACATATAGTGTATATATTGTGTTTTTATGTTGATTTAATAAAAATAAATAAATAAATAAAATAAAAAATATATATATATATATATATTTTTTCCTTGTGCGGCCCGGTACCAATCGGTCCGCGGCCCGGTGGTTGGGGACCACTGTCCTAAATGATCTCAGTAAGATATTACAGCTTGTTGCTGAGATTTGATGACCTATATTGAGTAAAACATGCTTGAAACTAGAATATCAAGTGTTGCAAAGCTGTGTCATCAACACTTACAAGTATAAAACTACTTTTTTAAAGTAATAATTTCTTATTTCAAGCATGAAAAAAAAAATCATGACTTTGACACAATTGTGTCTCATAATTAAAACAGACGACAGCCAAATGGACTTTGCTGTTTTATTTCCAATGAAACAATAGAAAACACGTACACATAAAGTAGTACAGTTGGCACAGTACAGTAAACTAATATTTAAACATTTAACATGAGACATTTCTAACAATTTTGAACAGGAATAGTTCATGCACATTCAGACGAATTCTTCAAAATTACAATAAAACATTTTTTTGGCCGGGGGCCTGGCTGTTTATATGCGCACTAATTGACTGAAAGAGCACGCACTTGGCGCGATGATGTCATGTTGTCCATAGAAAAATGCATTTTTAGACAATATGATTTGCCTGAGCGGCTAGGAGACCCCGAGAGTACCAAGCGGTTGCCTTGTTGCCTTTCCATTAAGAACAATAAATTAGTTTTTAGTATAACTTTGCTGGTTTCAAGAAATGTAATGCTGAGTGCATATCATTATGTCAAGATAATGGCACTAGCATTTACTTCATTTAAGAATATTTTTCAACATATTGAACAAAAAGGTCTATTTTTATTTTCTACCAAGAAAAGTGCACTTGTTATTAGTGAGAATATACTTATTTTAAGGTATTTTTGGGTTCATTGAGGTTAGCTAATTTTACTCATTTTGGAAAGTCTTGACAAGCCAAATTTTCTTGTTCTATTGACAGATAATTTTGCTTAATTCAAATAAAATACCCCTCATTTTTGTATTTTTTTTTGCAGTGTGAACTTTAGTAAAACATTTTGAACACTTTGATGTACTTGTATGTATTTATTCACACAGTACTTACTCAGGTTGTTGGTCACCACCAGGAAACTCTGAAAAGGCTTTTGGGCCTCGCCGATGAGATGGATGAAATCTTCCAGAGTTCTCATCAGCAAGGCAGCGCCGGGAGCGACCTTTCAAAAAGCAAAAAAAAAAAGGTCAACGTCATCAACCTTGCGTGTCTCGGGAGTACATTTGTCATCTCCAGAAGCGCCGAGCACAAGGGCGCCAAAGCTGGGTCAAAGACGAGTCAAAACGATGAAGAAGTATTTGTTTGCCGCGTGAACAGGTGGTCTCAATAATGAAACACTAACGAGGGAGGGGGTAAAAAAAAAAAAAAAAAAAACGTTACCTGATGCACATCCTCCCACTTGTCGAGGTTTTCCATGTCCAACATCAGGCTGATTATCTGGAAGAATTTCTGGAAGAGCACAAAGATGCGGAAATAAATAACAGTCATGGGTGTCCAAAGTGTGTTTGTTTTGTTGTATTTTTTATCGGCTTGCGACATATTCTACAAACATGAACCTGATTAGAACATACATATATATTAACGTTGTTGCCCCATGGCAGGGGTCGGCAACCCAAAATGTTGAAAGAGCCATATTGGACCAAAAATCCAAAAACAAATCTGTCTGGAGCCGCAAAAAATTAAAAGCCATATTACATACAGATAGTGTGTCATGAGATATACATTGAATTAAGAGGACTTAAAGGAAACTAAATGAGCTCAAATATAGCTACAAATGAGGCATAATGATGCAATATGTACATATAGCTAGCCTACATAGCATGTTAGCATCGATTAGCATGCAGTCATGCAGTGACCAAATATGTCTGATTAGCACTCCACACAAGTCAATAACAACAACAAAACTCACCTTTGTGCATTCACGCACAACCTTAAAAGTTTGGTGGACAAAATGAAAAGAAGTGGCATAAAACATGTCCTAGAAAGTCGGAGAAAGTTATACATGTAAACAAACTAAGGTGAGTTCAAGGACCGCCAAAATTAGTAGGACAAAACGGCGCTCGCCAAATACTCGAATCAGTGAAGCATGTTTAATATAAACAGTGTGCTTTATAACAATTAGGGAGGTTTGTGTCATGTTTGTCCTCCTACAGAAACCATATTAACACAAAAAATATATAATTTTTCCCTTCATCTTTTTCCATTTTTCATACATTTTTTAAAAAGCTCCAGAGAGCCACTAGGGCGGCGCTAAAGACATGCGGCTCTAGAGCCGCGGGTTGCTGACCCCCGCCCTATGGGAAACTGGGTACCCCCCTGCTCCCCTCACCCCCCAGGGGGTGATCAAGGGGGATGGGTCAAATGCAGAGAATAATTTGGCCACACCTCGTGTGTGTGTGTGTGACAATCATTGGCACTTTAACTTAAAGGGGAACATTATCACCAGACCTATGTAAGCGTCAATATATACCTTGATGTTGCAGAAAAAAGACCATATATTTTTTTAACAGATTTCCGAACTCTAAATGGGTGAATTTGGGCGAATTAAACGCCTTTCTATTATTCGCTCTCGGAGCGATGACGTCACAACGTGACGTCACATCGGGAAGCAATCCACCATTTTCTCAAACACCGAGTCAAATCAGCTCTGTTATTTTCCGTTTTTCCGACTGTTTTCCGTACCTTGGAGACATCATGCCTCGTCGGTGTGTTGTCGGAGGGTGTAACAACACGAACAGGGACGGATTCAAGTTGCACCAGTGGCCCAAAGATGCGAAAGTGGCAAGAAATTGGACGTTTGTTCCGCACACTTTACCGACGAAAGCTATGCTACGACAGAGATGGCAAGAATGTGTGGATATCCTGCGACACTCAAAGCAGATGCATTTCCAATGATAAAGTCAAAGAAATCTGCCGCCAGACCCCCATTGAATCTGCCGGAGTGTGTGAGCAATTCAGGGACAAAGGACCTCGGTAGCACGGCAAGCAATGGCGGCAGTTTGTTCCCGCAGACGAGCGAGCTAAACCCCCTGGATGTCTTGGCTCACACCGTCCCTTATGCCACCGAAGATGATCAAGAGAAGAATATCGACCCTAGCTTCCCTGGCCTGCTGACATCAACTCCAAAACTGGACAGATCAGCTTTCAGGAAAAGAGCGCGGATGAGGGTATGTCTACAGAATATATTAATTGATGGGCTGTCTGCACTCTCAAAGTGCATGTTGTTGCCAAATGTATTTCATATGCTGTAAACCTAGTTTATAGTTGTTAGTTTCCTTTAATGCCAAACAAACACATACCAATCGTTGGTTAGAAGGCGATCGCCGAATTCGTCCTCGCTTTCTCCCGTGTCGCTGGCTGTCGTGTCGTTTTCGTCGGTTTCGCTTGCATGCGGTTCAAACCGATATGGCTCAATAGCTTCAGTCCATCCATCCATCCATCTTCTTCCGCTTATCCGAGGTCGGGTCGCGGGGGCAGCAGCCTAAGCAGGGAAGCCCAGACTTCCCTCTCCCCAGCCACTTCGTCCAGCTCTTCCCGGGGGATCCCGAGGCGTTCCCAGGCCAGCCGGGAGACATAATCTTCCCAACGTGTCCTGGGTCTTCCCCGTGGCCTCCTACCGGTTGGACGTGCCCTAAACACCTCCCTAGGGAGGCGTTCGGGTGGCATCCTGACCAGATGCCCGAACCACCTCATCTGGCTCCTCTCGATGTGGAGGAGCAGCGGCTTTACTTTGAGCTCCCCCCGGATGACAGAACTTCTCACCCTATCTCTAAGGGAGAGCCCCGCCACCCGGCGGAGGAAACTCATTTCGGCCGCTTGTACCCGTGATCTTGTCCTTTCGGTCATAACCCAAAGCTCATGACCATAGGTGAGGATGGGAACGTAGATCGACCGGTAAATTGAGAGCTTTGCCTTCCGGCTCAGCTCCTTCTTCACCACAACGGATCGATACAGCGTCCGCATTACTGAAGATGCCGCACCGATCCGCCTGTCGATCTCACGATCCACTCTTCCCCCACTCGTGAACAAGACTCCTAGGTACTTGAACTCCTCCACTTGGGGCAGGGTCTCCTCCCCAACCCGGAGATGGTACTCCACCCTTTTCCGGGCGAGAACCATGGACTCGGACTTGGAGGTGCTGATTCTCATCCCAGTTGCTTCACACTCGGCTGCGAACCGATCCAGCGAGAGCTGAAGATCCTGGCCAGATGAAGCCATCAGGACCACATCATCCGCAAAAAGCAGAGACCTAATCCTGCAGCCACCAAACCAGATCCCCTCAACGCCTTGACTGCGCCTAGAAATTCTGTCCATAAAAGTTATGAACAGAATTGGTGACAAAGGGCAGCCTTGGCGGAGTCCAACCCTCACTGGAAATGGGTCCGACTTACTGCCGGCAATGCGGACAATAGCTTCAGTTTCTTCTTCAATTTCGTTTTCGCTACCTGCCTCCACACTACAACCATCCGTTTCAATACATGCGCAATCTGTTGAATCGCTTAAGCCGCTGAAATCCGAGTCTGAATCCGAGCTAATGTCGCTATAGCTTGCTGTTCTTTCCGCCATGTTTGTTTGTGTTGGCATCACTATGTGACGTCACAGGAAAATGGACGGGTGTTTATAACGATGGTTAAAATCAGGCACTTTGAAGCTTTTTTTAGGGATATTGCGTGATGGGTAAAATTTTGAAAAAAACTTCGAAAAATAAAATAAGCCACTGGAAACTGATTTTTAATGGTTTTAACCCTTCTGAAATTGTGATAATGTTCCCCTTTAACATGGCACACTGACAAAGTTTAACCTATTCTTACTTGCCTATCTGTTTTATCCAGTGCTTTCATGCTTTTATTTCTATTTTTATCTATGTTTCTTATTTATCTAGTGCAGAGGTCAGCAACCCGCGGCTCTAGAGCCAAATGCGGCTCTTTAGCACCGCCCTAGTGGCTTCCTGGACCTCTTTCAGAGATGTGTGAAAATGGAAAAAGATGAAAAAAATATACATATTTTTTGTTTTAATATATTTTCTGTAGGAGGACAAACATATTGTTAGAAATCCCACTGTTTATATTAAACATGCTTCACTGATGAGAGAGTATATGGCAAGCACCGCTTTGTCCTACTAATTTCAGCGATCCTTGAACTCATCGTAGTTTGTTTACACGTACAACTTTCTCAGATGCTGCCACAGAAAGACATATTTTATGCCACTCCTTCCTCTCATTTTGTCCACCAAACGTTGTATACTGTGTGTGAATGCACAAAGGTGAGCTTTGTTGATGTTATTGACTTGTTGGAGTGCTAATCAGGCATATTTGGTCAGTGCATGACAGCAAGCTAATCGATGCTAACATGCTATTTCCGTAGGTATATTTGAGCTCATTTAATTTCCTTTACTTATGCACTTTATAGTTATTTGTGTGCCGCGTTGTTCCAGACACCAGCAAACGTTAACCAGCTTGCAAAGATTGTAATAAATCCATTAGAAGAAGACAGCCTGCCGTTTCCTTTAACTTGGACACACACATCTATACCTTTGGCCATTAAAAGACAGTCATTTCCAGGAGCTATCTCATCCTGTAAGAAGCCTCCATTTTACTAATGATTTCCAAAGTTGTAAAAATGTGTAGAATAAAATTAAAATACAACATTCCTCTCTACGAAGATTTGCGTCAGCCTTTGATAGTAGTCGAATATAACTAATATAGACATTTACGTCATGTGTTGCCTTCATTATAACACGTATACAAGACTTTTAAAGTCATTTTGATAGTAGGCTAATATAGACACTTACATCATGTGTTGCCTTCATTATAACACTTATATAAGGATTTTAATTTTTTGCGGCTCCAGACGGTTTTTTTTTTTTAAATTTTTGGTCCGATATGGTCCGACCCCTGATATAGTGTTTATCTAGTGTTTTTCATGTTTTCATTTCTATAAAAAATTTTTTAATTATATATTCTAACTTTATTTATATATATATTTTGTATACTTTGTAGCACTTTGAGATTTTAACAAATGTAAAGTGTGTTACAAATAAAATTCATTATTATTATTATTATTATTATTATTATTACTATAACAATCTACAAGGTTAATACAGTTGGCTTTTCTTTCTTTCCCTGCATTTATTTCTTTTTTTTTTTTTGTATTTGAAGTTATTACATATATATATTGTTGCATTTGAAACAATCGTAGGTAATTGTGTGAATGCTCCAAAGCATTCACACATATATGCTTTTCTACACCCAAATTCATCTATTTATTCTTCTTCTTCTTCTTCAGATTTTGGCGCTACCTTACACATTTTTCACCCGATTCAAACCGTTCCAACTTCCAACTGTTCAGTCTATTCGGAAATCGCGGACTTTCCCTTGACAAATTCCAAAAATTCCTAGAATTCCCGGTATTCCGGGACATTTTTCCCATTTTAAAATGAATTGGCCATTTTTCAAATTTCCACGTTTCATCCGATTAAAATCATTCCACCTTCAACATATTCTACTCATCCAGGAAATTGAAACTATAATTTTTCCAAGTTCAAAAAAATTCCAGGAATTTCCCAGGATTCCCGTTTCTTCACCCTTTTTTCTGTCGACTACTCCCTCCACATTTTTCAACCCACTTCAACCGTTCCACCGTCAAAATATTCCTCTTAATCAAGACAAAAAAACAAATTTGTTTTTTGAACTGGGAAAATTCCCTGTTTTGCCGAATGTCCTAGAATTCCTTAATACCATTTTTCAATTAAAAATGTTACTAATTCAACATTTCTCGACCGATTTAAAAAAGTTACACATCATCATTTTACAAGTTGAAAAAAATTCCGGGAATTCCCCAGAACTCCCGTTTTTTTCAAACCCTTTTCTTTTTTGACTACTCCTTCCACATTTTTCAACCCAGTTCAACCGTTCCACCGTCAAAACATTCCTCTTAATCACGACAAAAAACAAAGTTGTTTTTTGAACTGGAAAAATTCTCTGTTTTCCCGAAATTCCTGGAATTCCTTAGTACCATTTCTCAATTAAAAATGTTACTAGTTCAACATTTCTCGACCGATTTGATAAATTCCAACACCAACTCATTCAGAATATTCAGATTTTTTTTTTGCATTTTCCAAAAAATTACCTCTTTTCCCGAAATTCCCAAATTTCCATAAAATTTCCCATGAAAAAGAATGGGACATTTTTCAAAGTTCTACAATTCCCCCATTTCCCCCCGATTCAAACAGTTCCGACTTTAAACTGTTCAGCCTATTCGGAAATCGCGGGCTTTGCCTTGACAAATTCCAAAAATTCCCAGAATTCCCGGACATTTTTCCTATTTTAAAATTAATTGGCCATTTTTCAAATTTCCACATGTTTCATCCGATTCAAACTATTCTACCTTCAACTATGGACTAATTGGGAACAGGTGGGTGCCATGATTGGGTATGAAAGCAGCTTCCATGAAATGCTCAGTCATTCACAAACAAGGATGGGACGAGGGTCACCACATTGTCAACAAATCCGTGAGCAAATAGTCAAACAGTTTAAGAACAACATTTCTCAACCAGCTATTGCAAGGAATTTAGGGATTTCACCATCTACGGTCCGTAATATCATCAAAAGGTTCATAGAATCTGGAGAAATCACTGCACGTAAGCGGCAAGGCCGAACACCAACATTGACAGGCGGTACTGCGTCAAAAACCGACATTGGTGTGTAAAGGATATCACCACTCTCTCCACACTTATCCATGTTTGGCGCATTTTAGCGGCTTGATATTTCTAATTGAGTACAAAACTTCTAAGAAAGTCGGCAGGGAAGTAAACAAGGTAGTAGTCAAACTTTCACATACTCTTAATATCCAATTATATTAATTGTTAATTATATATCCAATATTTTAATATAATATGTACACATACACACGTACAAACCCCGTTTCCATATGAGTTGGGAAATTGTGTTAGATGTAAATATAAACGGAATACAATGATTTGCAAATCCTTTTCAACCCATATTCAGTTGAATATGCTACAAAAACAACATATTTGATGTTCCAACTGATAAACATTTTTTTGTGTGCAAATAATCATTAACTTTAAAATTTGATGCCAGCAACACGTGACAAAGAAGTTGGGAAAGGTGGCAATAAATACTGATAAAGTTGAGGAATGCTCATCAAACACTTATTCGGAACATCCCACAGGTGTGCAGGCTAACTGGGAACAGGTGGGTGCCATGATTGGGTATAAAAGTAGATTCCATGAAATGCTCAGTCATTCACAAACAAGGATGGGGCGAGGGTCACCACTTTGTCAACAAATGCGTGAGCAAATTGTTGAACAGTTTAAGAAAAACCTTTCTCAACCAGCTATTGCAAGGAATTTAGTGATTTCACCATCTACGGTCCGTAATATCATCAAAGGGTTCAGAGAATCTGGAGAAATCACTGCACGTAAGCAGCTAAGCCCGTGACCTTCGATCCCTCAGGCTGTACTGCATCAACAAGCGACATCAGTGTGTAAAGGATATCACCATATGGGCTCAGGAACACTTCAGAAACCCACTGTCAGTAACTACAGTTGGTTGCTACATCTGTAAGTGCAAGTTAAAACTCTCCTATGCAAGGCGAAAACCGTTTATCAACAACACCCAGAAACGCCGTCGGCTTCGCTGGGCCTGAGCTCATCTAAGATGGACTGATACAAAGTGGGAAAGTGTTCTGTGGTCTGACGAGTCCACATTTCAAATTGTTTTTGGAAACTGTGGACGTCGTGTCCTCCGGACCAAAGAGGAAAAGAACCATCCGGATTGTTATAGGCGCAAAGTTGAAAAGCCAGCATCTGTGATGGTATGGGGGTGTATTAGTGCCCAAGACATGGGTAACTTACACATCTGTGAAGGCACCATTAATGCTGGAAGGTACATATAGGTTTTGGAGCAACATATGTTGCCATCCAAGCAATGTTACCATAGACGCCCCTGCTTATTTCAGCAAGACAATGCCAAGCCACGTGTTACATCAATGTGGCTTCATAGTAAAAGAGTGCGGGTACTAGACTGGCCTGCCTGTAGTCCAGACCTGTCTCCCATTGAAAATGTGTGGCGCATTATGAAGCCTAAAACACCACAACCGAGACCCCCAGACTGTTGAACAACTTAAGCTGTCCATCAAGCAAGAATGGGAAAGAATTCCACCTGAGAAGCTTCAAAAATGTGTCTCCTCAGTTCCCAAACGTTTACGGAGTGTTGTTAAAAGGAAAGACCATGTAACACAGTGGTGAACATGCCCTTTCCCAACTACTTTGGCACGTGTTGCAGCCATGAAATTCTAAGTTAATTATTATTTGCAAAAAAAAGATAAAGTTTATGAGTTTGAACATCAAATATCTTGTCTTTGTAGTGCATTCAATTGAATATGGGTTGAAAAGGATTTGCAAATCATTGTATTCCGTTTATATTTACATCTAACACAATTTCCCAACTCATATGGAAACAGGGTTTGTATATACATATACTGTATATACATATGTAAGTATATACTGTATGTATATATATGTGTGTGTATATATATATGATACATTGTTATAATATACAGCAGGATACACTTCTGATGAGACACTACTCAGGTTTACACACGTTTTGGTTCATTTATATTTCTCTATGCACAATGTTTGTCCGGCCCGGGCCTACCTGCACGTCGTCAGGAGCTGGGATGTAGGTTGCTCTTTTGAAGGTGTCCGTCACATTTCGCAAGATCTCCGTGGAAAAGAGAAGGTCGCCACTGTAGTAGCTCCTCCCCTGCAAGAGCTCCAGGAGACTTCTTACGATCTGAGACATGCCCTCCCCGGCCAGGGTCCTCTGACCCTTCGCGAGATGCTCTCGTAACTGCGGAGGCAGATGCAGACGGTGAGTGCGGCAAATATATATATATATATATATTTTGTTGTTGTTTTACTTTGCTGCGCTTCCAGAGAGGACAACATGTGTTTGTGCACGGCAGATGTTCCTGCCTGTGCTTAAAATAGGCGAGTGGGGCGGCAGAAGCACTCTCGGGCATAAATTGGATCTCATCATTGCTAAGAGGAATAAGGAAAGGGTGTGTGTGTGTGTGTGTGTGTGTGTGTGTGTGTGTGTAATGCAGAGATGCTGTAAAAAAAAAAAATAGAGAACAGAAGATAACATCAATCACAGAAAATTAATTATTGACTCCTGGTATTAATGGACGGTTGGAACAGAAGGTAACAGTGCAATCAAGTCTTCCACGCCACAATCGCTAACCCCCCCCCCCATTTCCACGCAACAACCGCCCCCTATAATCTGCCGTGCCGTAGTGGAGGGGAGAGGGAAAGGTAGGAGTTCACAGGAGTCTGGCTGATGAACACGTTCATTAGCGCTGTTCATTAATTGATAAGTGGGAGCGCGCAGCTCTGGAAAAAGCTAATTATAGATACCAGGATAGCTTGACGAAAGACACTATTTGGAGCAAACTTTGAAAGTTCCGTGGTGGCTGAGGTCACCTTTACAGGTTTGGTGTTATAGCGGCGATACCTGCAGAAGCTGTCATTCATTTATTGATTTTTTTCCCCCCATTCTATTTTGTATTTGTTTTTAATACTCCTGGGTTTCTCATTTTTTGTCATTGTATCCCAGTGGGTTGAGTTTTTGCTTGGCCTGATGTGGGATCTGAGCAGAGGATGTCGTTGTGGCTTGTGCAGCCTTTTGAGATACTTGTGATTTAGGGCTATATAAATAAACTTTGATTGATGATTGATTGATTATTTAACAGCTGTCATTTCTTAAATAAATAATGATAAATGGGTTGTACTTGTATAGCGCTTTTCTACCTTCAAGGTACTCAAAGCGCTTTGACACTACTTCCACATTTACCCATTCACACACACATTCACACACTGATGGAGGGAGCTGCCATGCAAGGCGCTAACCAGCACCCATCAGGAGCAAGGGTGAAGTGTCTTGCTCAGGACACAACAGACATGACGAGGTTGGTACTAGGTGGGATTTGAACCAGGGACCCTCGGGTCGCGCACGGCCACTCTTCCACTGCGCCACGCCGTCCCTATTTCTTGTTTGTTGTATTTACAAATGTATTCATTTATTTGAAAATAAGTGTATACATTTTTTTTTTTCCCGCAGCTGTCATTTATTTAGATTTTTCTATTCATTTATTTGTTTATTTTATAATAATTTTATTTTTTTATTTTTCATTAAATTTTTTAGCAGCTGTCATTTATTTTTATTTTATTTATTCATTTATCTTATTTTATTTTCATTTATTTATTTATGTTATTAGCAGCTGTCATTTATTTTTATTGAATTTATTAATTCATTTAATTACAACAAATATTTTTTTTCCGCATGTATTTATTTATTTATTTTATTTAAATTTTTTCAGCAGCTGTCATTTCTTTCTATTTTATTTATTCATTTAATTGAATTTTTTATTTATTTTTCTTTCTTTCATCAGCTGTCATTTCTCTTTATTTTATTTATTTACTTTTAAATTATTTTATTTTTTAGATGTTTTGAGCAGCTGTAATTTCTTTATATTTTATTTATTCATTTTTCATTTATTCATGTATTTACTGTTTAAAAATATACATATATTTTTTAGCAGTTATTTAATTTAATATTATTTATTTATGTATTTATTATATTTTTATTTTAGCAGATGTAATTTATTTATATTTTATGTATTTATTTAATTCTTATTTTTAATTACATTTATCATTTATTCATCTATTTTTTAGCAGCTGTCATTTTAATTTTATGTACTTATTTAATTCGTATTCTTATTTGTTATTTTATTTATTAATTTTTTAACAGCTGCCATTTATCGTTGTTTTATTTATTAATTTTTTGTTATTTTATTTATCATTTATTCTTTTTTGCAGCTTTCATTTAATTCATTATTTATCTAAACATATATTTATTATTTAAAAAAATAAAAATAAAATAAAAATAAAATATATATATATATATATATATATATATATATATATATATTTTTTTTAATTTTATTTTTTTTTCCCTTCTTTTTTTTTTGATTGTATTTCTTTTAGAAGCCGTCACTTCATCTGAGTGCAGCTTAAAATATCTTGGAGATGAATGATAAAATGATGGTGCAAGTGGAGGAGAGATGCAGGTAAATATAGATGTAGATATTCAAGTGAGATATGAACTTACAGATATGTGCAAATATCGATATTCAAGTGAGATGCATCTGGCGAAGCTCGGAGGACCCCAGAAAGCAACTCCATTATTGTCCAGCAGGCAACGACGACTAGCAGATCCTGAAAGGGGAACAGAAGCAACTTTTATGGTATTTTTACACCCAAAAAATTGTAGATTCTACCGTACAAAACTGTCAGCTCAGTCGCCAGAACTTACAAAAAAATGTTACACCGGTTTTCACACCAAATTACTATGAATTGAAAATGAGTACAGACGTTTACAGTGCATTACTGTAAATGAAAAAAACTATTTTTACAGTAAAATCCTCAGTCATTGTTTTTACCGTAAAATCTGTACTTTTGTTTTACTTTTACAGTGCATACTGTAAAGAAGAAGAAAAGCCAGAATTTCACCGTAAAAATGTACGGTGGTTTTTACACAAAATGGCTGGAAATTGCAAATAGGTAACGCTGTTATTTTTACAGTAACATTACGGCAAATGAGCTGCCAGGTTTTTTTTTACTGTTTAAATTCTATGGTCATTTTTCGGTAAATGAAAAAAACGACACCACCCTTTTTTTCCACAATAAAATTACTGCGACTAATTTGCCAGCGTTACACTGAAATATCTACTGACTCATTCTGTGCACTGTAAAAAAACAACAACTAACAAATCTGTAGATTTAAATAGTAAAAAAAAACTTGCAGCTTAAGCGGCATAATTTTTATCGTAAAATTCATTTTTTTGTAAACCAAATCGCTGTTATTTAAAAATATCACCATTGTTATTTTTAAAGAAAAATTTTAAAAAATCTGGCCACTCTGTCGCCAGGTTTTTTTTCTGTGAAATCTTTGGTCATTATTTTTCAGTAAATAGAAAAATTATAAAATAAAATAAAAAATCATGGCCTGTGCAATGCCGTGTTATACTGTAAAATATATTTTTTGCACTGTAATTTTTTTTTTTTATCTGTAGCTTTCACGGTAAATAAGACAACATTTTACCATAACATTTGCGTTAGTTTTAACACGGAATGGCTGTAAATTAATTTTTTTAGTAAAATTATGGCGACTCAGCAGCCAGCTATTTACCGTAATATCGAAACATTTAAAAACATTTTTTTACAGCCCACTGTAATTTTACCGGAAAACCTTTAGTGTCTTTTTATACCGAAATGTCTTAAAATGAAAATTGGTACCACTTTTATTTTTATGGGAAAATCCTGGTGTTATACTTTAAAATGTAGTGAATTTTTTTTGTGCACTATAAAAAAATAAAGAAGAGATTTTACTGTTAAAAAAAAAAAATACTGTAAAAATGTATTGTGCTTTTTACACCAGATGGCTGAACATTTTAAATCGGTAACACTTTAATTTTTACGGTAAAATCCTGGTGTTATACTTTAAAATGTAGTGACTTTTTTATCTGTGCACTGTAAACATTTTTTTTTTAAATCTGTGGATTTGACAGGAAAAAAAAAAAAGTTTACTGTAAAATTTATGGTGCTTTTTACACCAGATGGCTGAAACTTTTAAATTGGTACCACTTTTATTTTTTATTTTACTTTTACGGTAAAATCCTGGTGTTGTAAAATGTAGTGACTTTTATATGCAATATAAAAAAATTAAAAATAAATATACAGTATATATTTTTTTATCTGTAGATTTTACAGTAAAAAAACAACATTTAAAAAAAAATCCTGGTGTTATACTTTAAAATGTAGTGACTTTTCTTCTTCTTCTGTGCACTGTAAAACAAATAAAGAAATAAAATAAAACATTTATAGATTTGACTGTAAAAAAAAATAAAAAAAATACTGTACAATGAATGTATGGTGCTTTTTACACCAGATGGCTGAAAATTTAAAATTGGTACCACTTTTATTTTTACGGTAAAACCCTGGTGTTATACTTTAAAATGTAGTTACTTTTTTATCTGTGCACTGTAAAAAAAATAAATAATAAAAATAATAATCTGTAGATTTTACAGTAAAAAAAAAAATTACTGTAAAATGTATGGTGCTTTTTACACCAGATGGCTGAAAATTTTAAATCGGTACCACTTGTATTTTTACGGTAAAATCCTGGTGTTATACTTTAAAATGTAGTTACTATTTTATCTGTGCACTGTAAAAAAAATAAAATAAAATAATAAAAAAAGATCTGTAGATTTTACAGTAAATAAAACAAAATTTTACTGTAAAATGTATGGTGCTTTTTACACCAGATGGCTGAAAATTTTAAATCGGTACCACTTTTATTTTTATGGTAAAATCCTGGTATTACATTTTAAAATGTAGTGCCTTTTTTTATCTGTGCACTGTAAAAAATAAATAAATAATGATAATCTGTAGATTTTACAGTAAAAAAAACAACCAAAATTTTACTGTAAAATTGATGTTGCTTTTTACATCAGATGGCTGAAAATTTTAAATTGGTACCACTTTTATTTTTGTGGTAAATCCTGGTATTACACTTTAAAATGTAGTGACTTTTTTGATCTGTGCACTGTAAAAAAAAAAAAAAAAAAAAAAAAAAATTATCTAAATACAATTTTACTGTAAAATTTATGGTGCTTTTTACACCAGATGGCTCAAAATTTTATACCGGTAATACTGTAAAATGTGTTTGTTTTGTGGTAAATGGAAAAATAATACTTTTTTACAACAAAATGATGGCCACTGATCTACTATTGTTAAACCATAAAAGATGTTTTTAAATGGTATTTCCTAAAGGAGGAGGTTGATTGACTGACCAGTAGCGTTTGTTGGACACTTGTTGTAAACACTTTCTCCAGCAGAGGCTCTCTTCCACGTTATGCTCAGGAGGTTCTCCTCCTTGCAGATCTCGTGAGGAGCTGTTGGAGAACCACACAATCACTTCATTAAACCCTAAAATCAGAAGCAAGTTCAGTAAAAGGAAAACTGCCAAGGAGAGATGGGATTGGTGGCTCTTGGAAGGGAGTCGGATCTCAAGGAGCCGTTCAAAAGACTGGCTCGTTACCAACTTGTAGCAGTTATGAGGTCAAATGTGGATCAAAATCATTTTAATCTATACAAATATTAGTCTATAGTTGGTAATTATTCTGAAATATTTAATATCATTTTATTTCTGTTGAATTTTCACTCACCAAAAAACAGCATTTGAACAATAAAGTAAAAATAATAATGCAAATAATAACAATTAGAATAAAAAATAAAATACAACACTTGAACTACTTCAGAACAATGAACCAGAAAAGTGAATAACAAAAAAACAAACAAAAAAAGTGCTATGCGTCCTTTGATTTTTTTCTCCCTGAAAGAGCAGTTCAAAAGACTTGATTCGTTCGCGAACGCCACATCTTCGAGTAGGCAATAACATGAGGTGATAAACAAGGTGAGAAACACTGCTGAGCAAAATAAGGATGTGGTGTCCTTGGTGGTTACTGTCACACATGTCGTCTGATGGCGTGACCCCAGGACGCAGAGACAGAAGGCGGCGTGCGGGTCACATTTAGTTCCCATAAAAACAAGAACTAGATCCAATATGTACACAGCTCAGTGTCACGGTACAGTATCCCATGAAACCAACGCCGCAGAGCGCTCTGAAGACACTCCGGGGGGGGGGGGGGCGGACGAGCGCTGGCGGAGGCCAGGCGGAATTAAGACGTCAAAAAAAATAAATAGATAAAATTGTTGACAGACATGATCCTCGTCTTGGCCTCAAAGCGGCTCGAGAGCTTCTTCAAAAACAAAAAGGTTGTTGTGCACTCAGACCTTCGTCCCTTGCGAGCACCTACACACGTGGAACTCTGATTTGTCATTTTTTACAAGTTGGTGCCTCTGTAGTGGGCAGCCTAGGATGGAGTTGGCTCTCTTGGTTGCTTTGTTTGGTCTTGTTTTGGTCTCTGGCTGTGCTGCGTGAGGCATTCTCCCGACAAGACTGCTTTATCGACGCCATTGGAATAAAAGCTCAACAGAAATGAAAGGCTTCAAAATAAAGGCGCTATGCTTTGCATCCGGTTTAACTACATTAACAAAATAAACACGCTTAAACATGCTTTGTCAGATACGTTTTGTAATGCAATCTGTGATATTTGCACCTAAATAACATCCATCCATCCATCCATCTTCTACCCCGTGTTCTGGTTTGATACTCCTCAGTTACAGAATGTTTGGCAGGCTGAATAATTAACATTATTAATAAATATTGAGAGTTAAAACATTGTCATGCAGCAATATGAATACCATTTACTTGTATTACATGACATGTACAGAATATTACAAGTATTTATTCCAGTAGAAATATCACAGATTACATTAACAAACATCTTTGACAATCAAAGAAAGGTTATAACAATTCACATTTTGTGTTATCAATGCGCAAAACTGATATCTAAAAACAAGTGTAGCTCCTTTTCTTAATGCAAGTGCTTCTACAGCAGGAATACACATTCTGTATTCCTAAAAAAATACAAACTCTGGCAAGACACAAACACACTGTAGGTCTTTTTTTTTTTTTTTTTAAGAGCGTGTGTATGTTTTTGTGTTGAGCTCTTAAAAAAAAGCATGATTGTGACGCTCGAGTCGCATGATTGTTGGTGTGATCCCAAGATGCAGAAAAGTCGAGGAAGCAGCATGCAGGTAAAAAAAACAACTATTGTGATGACAACATGGGAAGTGCTCTAGAAGCATAGGGAAGGCTATGCTAATCGAAACTCAACAGGTTAAAAAAAAAAAAAAACATATTTGCCGAAGAACAGCAAAGGCTGACATGACATAAAATAACAAAAAGGGAACGCTGGAGAACAGCAAGGACTTACGAGTAAACACAAGCGGCAGGAAAGGCGTCCATAATGTGCATAAAGATGAATCACCAAACAATGAAAAAGTGTCAGCTGCACAACATGAATGGTCTTGATTGTAATAGGAAACAGTCGTGGGGACAAGTGCTCAGGGACTGGCGTGAAGCAGTTCCAGGAAAACGCTAACAAAGCAGGAAGAGCCACCAAAATAAAAGCACAGGTCAGGAAGTGAACCAAAATCTGAAAAACACCCACAAAACAAAACAAGGAATGACCTGTAAAAAAAAAAAGATTTTACAGAAAAAAAATTAATTTTACTAAAAATGTATTGTGCTTTTTACACCAGATGGCTGAAAATTTGAAATTGGTACGACTTTTATTTTTACGGTAAAATCCTGGTGTTATACTTTAAAATGTAGTGACTTTTTATCTGTTCACTGTAAAAAAATCAATAAAAAAAAAATCAAAACTGTAAATTTTACAGAAAAAAACAAAATCTTACTGTAAAATGTATTGTGCTTTTTATACCAGATGGCTGAAAATTTGAAATCGGTACCACTTTTATTTTTACGGTAAAATCCTGGTGTTATACTTTAAAATGTAGTTACTTTTATATCTGTGCACTGTATATAAAAAAATAAATAAATAAAAACTGTAAATTTTACAGAAAAACAACAACATTTTACCGTAAAATTGATTGTGCTTTTTACACCAGATGGCTGAAAATTTGAAATCGGTACCTCTTTTATTTTTATGGTATAATCCTGGTGTTATACTTTAAAATGTAGTGACTTTTTTATCTGTGCACTGTAACAAAATCAATAAAAATTTTGTAGATTTTACAGTAAAAAACATTTTATTGTAAAATTTTTGGTGCTTTTTACTCCAGATGGCTGAAAATTTTAAATTGGTACCACTTTTATTTTTACGGTAACATCCTGATGTTATACTTTAACATGTAGTGACTTTTTTTTATCTGTGCACTGTTAAAAACAAAAAAAAACAAAAAAAAACCCTGTAGATTTTACAGAAAAAAACTAAATTTTACTGTAAAATTTGTGGTGCTTTTTACACCAGATGGCTGAAAATTTTAAATTGGTACCACATTTATTTTTATGGTAAAAGCCTGGTGTCATACTTTAAAATGTAGTGACTTTTTTTTATCTGTTCACTGTAAAAAAAAATCAATAAAAATGTTGTAGATCTTACGGTAAAAAACATTTTACTGTAAAATGTATGGTGCTTTTCACAGCAGATGGCTGAAAATTTCAAATTGGTACCGCTTTTATTTTTACGGTAAAATCCTGGTGTTATACTTTAAAATGTAGTGACTTTTTATCTGTTCACTGTAAAAAAATAAATTAAAAAACGTAGATTTTACAGTAAAAAACATTTTACTATAAAATCTTTGGTGCTTTTTACACCAGATGGCTGAAAATGTTAAATATGTACCACTTTTATTTTTATGGTAAAATCCTGGTATTGTACTTTAAAATGTAGTGACTTTTTTATCTGTGCACTGTAAAAAAAAATCAATAAAACATTTGTAGATTTTACAGTAAAAAACATTTTACTATAAAATCTTTGGTGCTTTTTACACCAGATGGCTGAAAATTTGAAATCGGTACCGCTTTTATTTTTACGGTAAAATCCTGGTGTTACACTTTAAAATGTAGTGACTTTTATATCTGTGCACTGTAAACAAATCTATAAAAAAATGTGTAGATTTTACATTAAAAAACATTTTACTGTAAAATCTTTGGTGCTTTTTACACCAGATGGCTGAAAATGTTAAATTGGTACCACTTTTATTTTTACGGTAAAATCCTGGTGTTATACTTTAACATGTAGTGACTTTTTTTTATCTGTGCACTGTTAAAAACAAAAAAAAACAAAAAAAAAACCTGTAGATTTTACAGAAAAAAACTAAATTTTACTGTAAAATTTGTGGTGCTTTTTACACCAGATGGCTGAAAATTTTAAATTGGTACCACATTTATTTTTATGGTAAAAGCCTGGTGTCATACTTTAAAATGTAGTGACTTTTTTTTATCTGTTCACTGTAAAAAAAAATCAATAAAAATGTTGTAGATCTTACGGTAAAAAACATTTTACTGTAAAATGTATGGTGCTTTTCACAGCAGATGGCTGAAAATTTCAAATTGGTACCGCTTTTATTTTTACGGTAAAATCCTGGTGTTATACTTTAAAATGTAGTGACTTTTTATCTGTTCACTGTAAAAAAATAAATTAAAAAACGTAGATTTTACAGTAAAAAACATTTTACTATAAAATCTTTGGTGCTTTTTACACCAGATGGCTGAAAATGTTAAATATGTACCACTTTTATTTTTATGGTAAAATCCTGGTATTGTACTTTAAAATGTAGTGACTTTTTTATCTGTGCACTGTAAAAAAAAATCAATAAAACATTTGTAGATTTTACAGTAAAAAACATTTTACTATAAAATCTTTGGTGCTTTTTACACCAGATGGCTGAAAATTTGAAATCGGTACCGCTTTTATTTTTACGGTAAAATCCTGGTGTTACACTTTAAAATGTAGTGACTTTTATATCTGTGCACTGTAAACAAATCTATAAAAAAATGTGTAGATTTTACATTAAAAAACATTTTACTGTAAAATCTTTGGTGCTTTTTACACCAGATGGCTGAAAATGTTAAATTGGTACCACTTTTATTTTTACGGTAAAATCCTGGTGTTATACTTTAAGATGTAGTTACTTTATTATCTGTGCACTGTAAAAAAAAAAAAATACAAATCTATAGATTTTACAGTAAAAAACACAATTTTACTGTAAAATTGATGGTGCTTTTTACACCAGATGGCTGAAATTAACCACTTTTATTTTTACAGTAAAATCCTGGTGTTATACTTTAAAATGTAGCTACTTTTTTATCTGTGCACTGTAAAAAAACAAAAAAACCCTGCAGATTTAAAAAAAAACAACGAAATGTTACTGTAAAATCTTTGGTGCTTTTTACACCAGATGGCTGAAAATTTGAAATCGGTACCGCTTTTATTTTTACGGTAAAATCCTGGTGTTACACTTTAAAATGTAGTGACATTTATATCTGTGCACTGTAAAAAAATCTATAAAACATGTGTAGATTTTACATTAAAAAACATTTTACTGTAAAGTCTTTGGTGCTTTTTACACCAGATGGCTGAAAATTTTAAATTGGTACCACTTATTTTTACGGTAAAATCCTGGTGTTATACTTTAAAATGTAGTGACTTTTTTTTATCTGTGCACTGTAAAGAAAACCCCCCCCCCAAAAAAACCTGTAGATTTTACAGAAAAAAACTAAATTTTACTGTAAAATTTCTGTTGCTTTTTACACCAGATGGCTGAAATTTTTAAATCGGTACCACTTTATTTTTATGTTGAAATCCTGGTGTTATACTTTAAGATGTAGTGACTTTATTATCTGTGCACTGTAAAAAAATAAATAAAAATCTATAGATTTTACAGTAAAAAACACAATTTTACTGTAAAATTGATGGTGCTTTTTACACCAGATGGCTGAAATTAAATTGGTACCACTTTTATTTTTACGGTAAAATCCTGGTGTTATACTTTAAAATGTAGCTACTTTTTTATCTGTGCACTGTAAAAAAACAACAAAAAAAACCTGCAGATTTTAAAAAAAAAAAAGAAATTTTACTGTAAAATCTTTGGTGCTTTTTACACCAGATGGCTGAAAATTTGAAATCGGTACCGCTTTTATTTTTACGGTAAAATCCTGGTGTTACACTTTAAAATGTAGTGACTTTTATATCTGTGCACTGTAAAAAAATCTATAAAACATGTGTAGATTTTACATTAAAAAACATTTTACTGTAAAGTCTTTGGTGCTTTTTACACCAGATGGCTGAAAATTTTAAATTGGTACCACTTTTATTTTTACGGTAAAATCCTGGTGCTTTTTACACCAGATGGCCGAAATTAAATTGGTACCACTTTTATTTTTACGGTAAAATCCTGGTGTTATACTTTAAAATGTAGTTAAATTTTTATCTGTGCACTGTAAAAAAAAAAAAAAAACCTGCAGATTTTTCAGAAAAAAACGAAATTTTACTGTAAAATCTTTGGTGCTTTTTACACCAGATGGCTGAAAATTTGAAAGCGGTACCGCTTTTATTTTTACGGTAAAATCCTGGTGTTACACTTTAAAATGTAGTGACTTTTATATCCGTGCACTGTAAAAAAAATCTATAAAACATGTGTAGATTTTACATTAAAAAACATTTAACTGTAAAATCTTTGGTGCTTTTTACACCAGATGGCTGAAAATTTGAAATTGGTACCACTTTTATTTTTACGGTAAAATCCTGGTGTTATATTTTAAAATGTAGTTACTTTTTTATCTGTGCACTGTAAAGAAACCCCCCCCCCCAAAAAAACCTGTAGATTTTACAGAAAAAAACTAAATTTTACTGTAAAATTTCTGTTGCTTTTTAACCAGATGGCTGAAATTTTTTAAATCGGTACCACTTTTATTTTTATGTTGAAATCCTGGTCTTATACTTTAAGATGTAGTGACTTTATTATCTGTGCACTGTAAAAAAATCTATAAAAATCTATAGATTTTACAGTAAAAAACACAATTTTACTGTAAAATTGATGGTGCTTTTTACACCAGATGGCCGAAATTAAATTGGTACCACTTTTATTTTTACAGTAAAATCCTGGTGTTATACTTTAAAATGTAGTTACTTTTTTATCTGTGCACTGTAAAAAAAAAAAAAAAAAAAACCTGCTGATTTTTCAGAAAAAAGCGAAATGTTACTGTAAAATCTTTGGTGCTTTTTACACCAGATGGCTGAAAATTTGAAAGCGGTACCGCTTTTATTTTTACGGTAAAATCCTGGTGTTACACTTTAAAATGTAGTGACTTTTATATCTGTGCACTGTAAAGAAATCTATAAAACATGTGTAGATTTTACATTAAAAAACATTTGACTGTAAAGTCTTTGGTGCTTTTTACACCAGATGGCTGAAAATTTTAAATTGGTACCACTTATTTTTACGGTAAAATCCTGGTGTTATACTTTAAAATGTAGTGACTTTTTTTTATCTGTGCACTGTAAAGAAACCCCCCCCCCCCAAAAAAACCTGTAGATTTTACAGAAAAAAACTAAATTTTACTGTAAAATTTCTGTTGCTTTTTACACCAGATGGCTGAAATTTTTAAATCGGTACCACTTTATTTTTATGTTGAAATCCTGGTGTTATACTTTAAGATGTAGTGACTTTATTATCTGTGCACTGTAAAAAAATAAATAAAAATCTATAGATTTTACAGTAAAAAACACAATTTTACTGTAAAATTGATGGTGCTTTTTACACCAGATGGCTGAAATTAAATTGGTACCACTTTTATTTTTACGGTAAAATCCTGGTGTTATACTTTAAAATGTAGCTACTTTTTTATCTGTGCACTGTAAAAAAAAAAAAAAAAAACCTGCAGATTTTTAAAAAAAAAACGAAATTTTACTGTAAAATCTTTGGTGCTTTTTACACCAGATGGCTGAAAATTTGAAATCGGTACCGCTTTTATTTTTACGGTAAAATCCTGGTGTTACACTTTAAAATGTAGTGACTTTTATATCTGTGCACTGTAAAAAAATCTATAAAACATGTGTAGATTTTACATTAAAAAACATTTTACTGTAAAGTCTTTGGTGCTTTTTACACCAGATGGCTGAAAATTTTAAATTGGTACCACTTATTTTTACGGTAAAATCCTGGTGTTATACTTTAAAATGTAGTGACTTTTTTTTATCTGTGCACTGTAAAGAAACCCCCCCCCCCCCCCCCAAAAAACCTGTAGATTTTACAGAAAAAAACTAAATTTTACTGTAAAATTTCTGTTGCTTTTTACACCAGATGGCTGAAATTTTTAAATCGGTACCACTTTATTTTTATGTTGAAATCCTGGTGTTATACTTTAAGATGTAGTGACTTTATTATCTGTGCACTGTAAAAAAATAAATAAAAATCTATAGATTTTACAGTAAAAAACACAATTTTACTGTAAAATTGATGGTGCTTTTTACACCAGATGGCTGAAATTAAATTGGTACCACTTTTATTTTTACGGTAAAATCCTGGTGTTATACTTTAAAATGTAGTTAAATTTTTATCTGTGCACTGTAAAAAAAAAAAAAAAACCTGCAGATTTTTCAGAAAAAAACGAAATTTTACTGTAAAATCTTTGGTGCTTTTTACACCAGATGGCTGAAAATTTGAAAGCGGTACCGCTTTTATTTTTACGGTAAAATCCTGGTGTTACACTTTAAAATGTAGTGACTTTTATATCTGTGCACTGTAAAAAAAATCTATAAAACATGTGTAGATTTTACATTAAAAAACATTTAACTGTAAAATCTTTGGTGCTTTTTACACCAGATGGCTGAAAATTTTAAATTGGTACCACTTTTATTTTTACGGTAAAATCCTGGTGCTTTTTACACCAGATGGCCGAAATTAAATTGGTACCACTTTTATTTTTTTATCTGTGCACTGTAAAGAAAACCCCCCCCCCCCCAAAAAACCTGTAGATTTTACAGAAAAAAACTAAATTTTACTGTAAAATTTCTGTTGCTTTTTACACCAGATGGCTGAAATTTTTAAATCGGTACCACTTTATTTTTATGTTGAAATCCTGGTGTTATACTTTAAGATGTAGTGACTTTATTATCTGTGCACTGTAAAAAAATAAATAAAAATCTATAGATTTTACAGTAAAAAACACAATTTTACTGTAAAATTGATGGTGCTTTTTACACCAGATGGCTGAAATTAAATTGGTACCACTTTTATTTTTACGGTAAAATCCTGGTGTTATACTTTAAAATGTAGCTACTTTTTTATCTGTGCACTGTAAAAAAAAAAAAAAAAAACCTGCAGATTTAAAAAAAAAAAACGAAATTTTACTGTAAAATCTTTGGTGCTTTTTACACCAGATGGCTGAAAATTTGAAATCGGTACCGCTTTTATTTTTACGGTAAAATCCTGGTGTTACACTTTAAAATGTAGTGACTTTTATATCTGTGCACTGTAAAAAAAATCTATAAAACATGTGTAGATTTTACATTAAAAAACATTTTACTGTAAAGTCTTTGGTGCTTTTTACACCAGATGGCTGAAAATTTTAAATTGGTACCACTTTTATTTTTACGGTAAAATCCTGGTGCTTTTTACACCAGATGGCCGAAATTAAATTGGTACCACTTTTATTTTTACAGTAAAATCCTGGTGTTATACTTTAAAATGTAGTTACTTTTTTATCTGTGCACTGTAAAAAAAAACAAAAAAAAACCTGCTGATTTTTCAGAAAAAAGCGAAATGTTACTGTAAAATCTTTGGTGCTTTTTACACCAGATGGCTGAAAATTTGAAAGCGGTACCGCTTTTATTTTTACGGTAAAATCCTGGTGTTACACTTTAAAATGTAGTGACTTTTATATCTGTGCACTGTAAAAAAATCTATAAAACATGTGTAGATTTTACATTAAAAAACATTTTACTGTAAAGTCTTTGGTGCTTTTTACACCAGATGGCTGAAAATTTTAAATTGGTACCACTTATTTTTACGGTAAAATCCTGGTGTTATACTTTAAAATGTAGTGACTTTTTTTTTATCTGTGCACTGTAAAGAAACCCCCCCCCCCCAAAAAAACCTGTAGATTTTACAGAAAAAAACTAAATTTTACTGTAAAATTTATGTTGCTTTTTACACCAGATGGCTGAAATTTTTAAATCGGTACCACTTTATTTTTATGTTGAAATCCTGGTGTTATACTTTAAGATGTAGTGACTTTATTATCTGTGCACTGTAAAAAAATAAATAAAAATCTATAGATTTTACAGTAAAAAACACAATTTTACTGTAAAATTGATGGTGCTTTTTACACCAGATGGCTGAAATTAAATTGGTACCACTTTTATTTTTACGGTAAAATCCTGGTGTTATACTTTAAAATGTAGCTACTTTTTTATCTGTGCACTGTAAAAAAAAAAAAAAAAAACCTGCAGATTTTTTTTTAAAAAACGAAATTTTACTGTAAAATCTTTGGTGCTTTTTACACCAGATGGCTGAAAATTTGAAATCGGTACCGCTTTTATTTTTACGGTAAAATCCTGGTGTTACACTTTAAAATGTAGTGACTTTTATATCTGTGCACTGTAAAAAAATCTATAAAACATGTGTAGATTTTACATTAAAAAACATTTTACTGTAAAGTCTTTGGTGCTTTTTACACCAGATGGCTGAAAATTTTAAATTGGTACCACTTTTATTTTTACGGTAAAATCCTGGTGCTTTTTACACCAGATGGCCGAAATTAAATTGGTACCACTTTTATTTTTACGGTAAAATCCTGGTGTTATACTTTAAAATGTAGTTAAATTTTTATCTGTGCACTGTAAAAAAAAAAAAAAAAAACCTGCAGATTTTTCAGAAAAAAACGAAATTTTACTGTAAAATCTTTGGTGCTTTTTACACCAGATGGCTGAAAATTTGAAAGCGGTACCGCTTTTATTTTTACGGTAAAATCCTGGTGTTACACTTTAAAATGTAGTGACTTTTATATCTGTGCACTGTAAAAAAATCTATAAAACATGTGTAGATTTTACATTAAAAAACATTTAACTGTAAAATCTTTGGTGCTTTTTACACCAGATGGCTGAAAATTTGAAATTGGTACCACTTTTATTTTTACGGTAAAATCCTGGTGTTATATTTTAAAATTTAGTTACTTTTTTATCTGTGCACTGTAAAGAAAACCCCCCCCCAAAAAAACCTGTAGATTTTACAGAAAAAAACTAAATTTTACTGTAAAATTTCTGTTGCTTTTTAACCAGATGGCTGAAATTTTTTAAATCGGTACCACTTTTATTTTTATGTTGAAATCCTGGTCTTATACTTTAAGATGTAGTGACTTTATTATCTGTGCACTGTAAAAAAATAAATAAAAATCTATAGATTTTACAGTAAAAAACACAATTTTACTGTAAAATTGATGGTGCTTTTTACACCAGATGGCCGAAATTAAATTGGTACCACTTTTATTTTTACAGTAAAATCCTGGTGTTATACTTTAAAATGTAGTTACTTTTTTATCTGTGCACTGTAAAAAAAAAAAAAAAAAAACCTGCAGATTTTTCAGAAAAAAGCGAAATGTTACTGTAAAATCTTTGGTGCTTTTTACACCAGATGGCTGAAAATTTGAAAGCGGTACCTCTTTCATTTTTACGTTAAAATCCTGGTGTTACACTTTAAAATGAAGTGACTTTTATATCTGTGCACTGTAAAAAAATCTATAAAACATGTGTAGATTTTACATTAAAAAACATTTTATTGTAAAGTCTTTGGTGCTTTTTACACCAGATGGCTGAAAATTTTAAATTGGTACCACTTTTATTTTTACGGTAAAATCCTGGTGTTATACTTTAAAATGTAGTGACTTTTTTTTATCTGTGCACTGTAAAGAAACCCCCCCCCCCCCCCAAAAAACCTGTAGATTTTACAGAAAAAAACTAAATTTTACTGTAAAATTTCTGTTGCTTTTTACACCAGATGGCTGAAATTTTTAAATTGGTACCACTTTTATTTTTATGTTGAAATCCTGGTCTTATACTTTAAGATGTAGTGACTTTATTATCTGTGCACTGTAAAAAAAATAAATAATAAATCTATAGATTTTACAGTAAAAAACAAAATTTTACTGTAAAATTGATGGTGCTTTTTACACCAGATGGCCGAAAATGTAGTGACTTTTATATCTGTGCACTGTAAAAAATATATATATATTTTTTAAAATCTGTAGATTTAAAATAAAAAAATAAAAAAAATACTGTAAAATTGATGGTGCTTTTTACACCAGACAATTGAACATTTTAAATCGGTACCACTTTTATTTTCACAATAAAATCCTGGCGTTACACTTTAAAATGTAGTGACTTTTCGATCTGTGCACTGTAAAAAAAAAAAAAAAAAAAAATCTGTAGATTTAAAAATAAAAATAAAATGTATGGTGCTTTTTACACCATAAATTCCATACGATTAAATACTTTAATCGTTGGACAGTTCTAGTTTTTACCTTATCTTTTGTATCCGCACCGCAACCACATAATTTCCCTGTTGTAGGAGTCTATCCTATCCAATAATTGTACACACACACACACACACACACACACACACACACACACACACACACACACACACACACACACACACACACACACACACACAGAGTTTGTGGGCTTATTAAAGCATGGCGTTATTCCCGCGGGGCTGACGCATCACAAATCAAGCCAAATGGACCAATGAACATGTCGCCCTTTCCTGGGCAGAGCAGAATGGAAAGAAGGAGGGCATGAGAGGGAGCAAGCGAGGAATACAAACACACAAGAATAGGCAAATAAGCGATGTTCGGAGGAGAGTAAATGTGAATTGAGATGATGGCGAGGATTTCCTTCCAGGCTGCTTCACGTTGTTTACAAACCATGTGAGTGGGCACTCAAAAAGAACAAAATGTCATTTTATACACTGGACTCGTGAGCAACTCACCGGGGCATTTCTTCTCGTTACAGGAGCGGACCTCCTCCGCCGAACCCTCGCAGGGGTACCCCTGGGCCCCCTGGCCCTCGCACACCCTGGAGCGCCGCTGCCAGCCCGAGTCGCAGGTCTTGCTGCAGAGGCTCCAGTGGCTCCAGCCGCCCCAGTTGCCCCCTCCTGCAAGGGCACGTGCCAGGTTAGTTTGCAGCGTTCCATCACAACGGGGCTCGTGGAAAGCCACTCGCGGGCCAAATTGGCTCGGAACCCGCACGCGTCCAAACCGGCGCGAGCCAAACGTCAAGAGTTCAATCAAGAATCTGGCTCGCAAGGAGGTCTACATGTTGCTGCTTTGTCAACATCTTGTGGATCATGTCAATAATTTAGGTTGACAACCTCAAAATTATGCGTAGCATTTACTTATATGACCCAAAGAAAACAACCTTCACTAGTCATGATGCAAAAAAAACAAAAACTGAACGATGTGGATATTATAGACAGATTTAAAAAAATCACACCCATTTACACCCATTACGATGCATGATGGGAAAAATGCAAAACACTCTCTTATCCATGTTTGGCACATTTTAGCTGCTTGATATTTCTGATTGATTACAAAACTTTAGGGAGGTTGTCAGGGAAGTAAACAAGGTAGGAGTCAAACTTTCACATACTCTTAATATCTAATTATATTAATTATTAATGATGTACCCATTATATATATATAAATAAATATACATACATATATATTTATATATACATGTACACATATTTATGTATACATATACACATATTTATATATTTATATATACATATACATATATACATACATATATATCTTTATATATACACACACACACATACACATACATATGTATTCACATATACATACATAAATATATAAATAAATATATACATACATACATGAATATGTATATGTATAAATACAAATATATATATATATATATATATATATATATACACAATTATATATACAATTATATATATATATATATATACATATATATACACATATATACACATGTACATATACACATATATATATACATGTACATATATACATATATATACATACATGTACATATATACATATATAAATACATGTACATATATATGTATATACATATATACATATACATATATACGTATACATAT
>NC_084568.2:32882500-32910000 GCF_033978685.3 Nerophis lumbriciformis | reverse complement strand
TTCGTAATGAGTAGAGCCGGTAGATATTATGTGACTGGGATGGCATGCACGTAAAGGAAGTGCCTTAAAGGTTTATTGTCTCTCTGTACCTCTCCCTACATCTGTGTACACAGCGGCGTTTAAAAACGTCATGCATTTTACTTTTAAAAACCGATACCGATAATTGCAAAACCAGTACCGAAAATTTCCGATATTACATTTTAAAGCATTTATCGGTCGATAATATCGGACATCCCTAATATATATATATATATATATATATATATATATATATATATATATATATATATATATATATATATATATATATATGTGTGTGTATACCCCTTCCCCTTGGAGCTGTCCTGGATGAATATTTTTTCCAGTCATTTTGGAACTTCTTCTTGCCATGTCTCTTCTTCGTTCTTCTGCTTCGTCTCTGTGATGTTTTTGGACATTACTACTTGCCGTAGTTTTGGAGCAATGCATGATGGGAATCCGGATGTTGTGTGTCAGTGTATTAACGTGCCGGCTGGAATAAACACACGCTGAGAAATAGCTCCGTGCCTGCCTACTTTATGGGTTATAGATAAACCTATGGATAACGGAGACATATATGATAGTCTCCTTTTCAGGTGAGAGAGGATGCTAAAGGCAGTGCCTTTAAGACACGCCCCCAATATTGTTGTCCGGGTGGAAATCGGGAGAAATTCGGGAGAATGGTTGCCCCGGGAGATTTTCGGGAGGGGCAATGAAATTCGGGAGTCTCCCGGGGAAATCGGGAGGGTTGGCAAGTATGCCGATGAATGGTCTATTTTCAATCTTTTTTCATATATAAGGCGCATTCTTTTTTTTTTCTTCTAAAAGTAAAAAACTTCCTTGTGGTCTACATAACATGTAATGGTGGTTCTTTGGTCAAAATGTTGCATAGATGATGTTTTACACATCATCTTCAAGCCGCTTTCTGACAGTCGCTTCAGGATGCGCCGTTTTGTGGGCGGTCTTATTTAGGTGGATCACCTTCGACAGCGTCTTCTCCCCGTCATCTTTGTTGTAGCGGTGTAGCGTGCAAGGACGGGAGTGGAAGAAGTGTCAAAAGATGGAGCTAACTGTTTTGAGTTTGAGTTTATTTCGAACATGCAAGTATACAACATGATACATCACAATCTCCAGTTTCTCTTTTCAACATGTTCGAAAAGGAGTAGGAAGAAGCAGAGCTTATTTAATCCTACCCCTTTTCTTTTACATAACAGTTGCTAAAACTTTTGTTCACTTCCTGTTCTCAATTTATTCACAATATACTCCATAAGTAATCACAATAAAATAAGTAAATAAATAATAATTGGTGAAGTAAGTTACATTTCATATGTTGAGATAAGTAAGATTATTTTGTGAGTGAAAGAATGAAAGAATGGATGAGTTAAATAAATTCAGAATGTTTATCATGGTTCTTCTTCTTTGTACTTTGTAAACACTTTAAGTTTGAAGAGTTTCTTGAAGTGGATCATATTAGTACATTGTTTGATTGCTTTGCTTAATCCATTCCATCATTTAATTCCACATACTGATATACTGAAGGTCTTAAGTGTTGTACGTGCATACAAATGTTTTAAATTACATTTCTCCCTAAGATTATATTTCTCCTCTTTTGTTGAGAAGAATTGTTGTATATTCTTGGCTTGCAGGTTATAGTTTGCTTTGTGTATCATTTTAGCTGTTTGCAAATTCACTATGTCGTAGAATTTCAGAATCTTTGATTCAATAAATAAAGGATTTGTGTGTTCTCTATATCCAACATTATGTATTATTATAACTGATCTTTTTTGTAACACCGTTAATGAATGAAGTGTACTTTTGTAATTATTTCCCCATATTTCTGCACAATAACTCAGATATGGTAACACTAGTGAGCAGTAGAGAATATGAAGTGATTTTTTGTCTAGAACATGTTTTTGTCTAGAACATGTTTCTTGCTACTTTATGTTGTATATTTTTTACGTGAGATTTCCAGTTCAATTTATCATCAATCATTATACCTAGAAATTTGGTTTCATTTACTCTTTCAATTTCTATTCCGTCTATTTGTATTTGTGTTTGACTTTCTCTTCTACTGTTACCAAATAGCATTATTTTAGTTTTACTGAGATTCAACGATAGTCTGTTTTTGTCAAACCATCTTTTTAATTTGTTAATTTCTTCTGTTATTATTTGTAGTATCTTCTGTGTGTTCTCTCCTGAACAAAACGCTGTTGTATCATCCGCAAATAATACTAACTTTAAATCTTTTGTAACTTTACAAATGTCATTTATATAGAGATTAAATAATTTAGGTCCTAGTATTGATCCCTGAGGTACACCACAGGATATATTTAGCGTTGTAGAGGTGTGTTCGCCTAGCTTCACGTATTGTTTCCTGTTCATTAGATAACTTCTTATCCAGTTTAAGACTAACCCTCTGATGCCATATCGTTCTAGTTTTTTGATTAAAATATTGTGATTAATTGTGTCAAATGCTTTAGTTAGATCCATAAAAACTGCTGCCGCACATTTTTTATTATCTATAGCATTGGTAATTTCTTCTGTAATTTCAATTAAAGCCATCGAAGTTGAAACATTAGCTCTGTATCCATATTGATTTTCTTCGAGTATTCTATTTTTATTTATGAAACTCTCTAATCTGTTATTGAACAGTTTTTCAATGATTTTAGAAAATTGTGGAAGTAAGGAAACAGGTCTATAGTTTGTAATAACGTTCAGATTAGAGATGTCCGATAATATCGGACTGCCGATATTATCGGCCGATAAATGCTTTAAAATGTAATATCGGAAATGATTGGTATCGGTTTTAAAAAGTAAAATTTATGACTTTTTAAAACGCCGCTGTACGGAGTGGTACACGGACGTAGGGAGAAGTACAGAGCGCCAATAAATCTTAAAAGCACTGCCTTTGCGTGCCGGCGCAGTCACATAATATCTACGGCTTTTCACACACACAAGTGAATGCAAGCATACTTGGTCAACAGCCATACAGGTCACACTGAGGGTGGCCGTATAAACAACTTTAATACTGTTACAAATATGCGCCACACTGTGAACCCACACCAAACAAGAATGACAAACACATTTTGGGAGAACATCCGCACCGTAACACAACATAAACACAACAGAACAAATACCCAGAATCCCTTGTAGTACTAACTCTTCCGGGACGCTACAATATAAACCCCCCCGCTACCCCCTCTACCTACATAAATACATATATATATATATATATATATATATATATATATATATATATATAATTATTTGTGTTTGAGAGTGTGTCAAGTTGACTGGGAACACGGTAATTATGAAATATATATATATACAGTATACACACACACACACACACACACACACACACACACACACACACACACACACACACACACACACACACACACACACACACACACACACACACACACACACACACACACACACACACACACACACACATGCGATTAAAGACTATGCAAACAACCTTTGATTGATTGATTTGTTGGTCCAGAAATGATGTTTTTGCTTGGTTGCATGAAAAGACAAACATTTCTCTGCATAGATGAAGAAAAAGGGAAAAGCGAACATTGCAGTAAACACTTTGTTTTTTTTCAGGTCCTCTCAAAGGAGGCCCGTTCAATTCCCTTTGATTATTTGCTCCAGCTTGCTGGGACATCTCTGCTGGAGATGACAAATTAATGTAACCGCCAGCAACAATTCACCGCAAAAGCGTTTTTTTGTTGTTGTTTTTGTCTTCTCATCTGCAGCAACTGCATGTGCTGACGACACCAGGAAGGAAGGATGTGTATGACAACCCCAGTTACGTTTCACATCTGAAGACTAACTACACACGAGCATCATGATAATAATAATACATTTATACACGCTCCAATATAACTAATACGGTGTGATGTATGTGTCAACAAACCACTTTTAAAAGCATGGATTCATACTTCTAAGACACCACAGAACCAGTTCAATCCAGCTAATGTTATCACCTGCACATATTCTGATGTTGTTATCACGTGCACGTATTCTGATGTTGTTATCACGTGCACGTATTCTGATGTTGTTATCACGTGCATGTATTCAGAGAATGCAGTCAAAACATTAATATCTACGTGCACCAAACGCCAGCATTCATCCTTTCCAAACAGACCTTTCAACTTAGAAATGCACGTTGCATTATTATTATTGTTATTATTTAAAAAAAAAACATGTTTTCTGTAATTGTAATTGTAATTGTAATTGTAATTGTAATTTTTTTTTTTTTTTTTTTTTAAATAAAGCTCTCCATAGTTTTTTCAGCTTTTAAATTTTTTGTAAGTTGTTTCGGATTTTTAAAAATATTTGTTTTCTGTAATTGTAAGTTTTTCCGGCTTTGTTTTAAAAATGTGTATTTTGCAATTGTACATTTTTTCGGCTTAAAAAAAATAAATCTGTAATTCTAAGTTGTTTCTGACTTTTTAAAAATGTTTTTCTGTTTTTTCGGCTTTAAGAAATATTGTTCTCTGGAATTGTACGTTTTTTCGGGTTTTTAAAAATGGTTTGTTTATAATTTAAAGGTGTTTTGGATTTTTATTTTTTTTTCAATTAGTTTTCCGTTATTGTTCGTTTATTTGGCTAATATAATATGTAATTGTAAGTTGTTTTGGATTTTTAAAATTGTATTTTATGCAATTTGTTTTAGCTTTAAAAAATGTGTTTTCTGTTATTGTAAAAAAAAATTTTTAATTTTTTTTTATTGTTTTGTGTAATTGTAAATTGGCTTTGGAAAAAGAATCTAATTTTAAATTATTTCGGATTTTTTTCTAATTTGTTTTATGTAAATAAATTTTTTCGGGTTTTTAAAATTGTGTTTGTTTATAATTTAAAGTTGTTTTGGATTAAAAAAAAAAAGTTTTCCGTAATTGTACGTTTTTTCGACTTTTTAAAACAAAAAATTTAAAATTGTTTCCTGTAATTGTAAGTTTTTTTGGCTTTTAAAAGGAACTGTTCTCTGTAATTGTAAATTGTATCGTGTTTTTTTTTTTTGTATTTGTTTTCTCTAATTGTACGTTTTTTTAATTCCATGCTTTCTTTAAATATAAGTCATTTTGGATTTTTAAAAAATAGTTTTCTGTAATTGTAAGTTGTTTCAGATTTTAAAAAATGTGTTTTATGTAATTGTGATTTGTTAGGCTTTTAAAATAAATAGTTTTTCGTAATTGTAAATTGTTTCTGATTTTTAAAAATGTGTTTTCTCTAATTGTAAGTTGTTTTAATTGCTTGCTCTCTTTAGCTGCAAGTTATTTTGGATTTAAAAAAAAACATGTTTTCTGTAATTGTAATTGTAATTGTAATTGTAATTGTAATTTTTTTTTTTTTTTTTTTTAAATAAAGCTCTCCATAGTTTTTTCAGCTTTTAAATTTTTTGTAAGTTGTTTCGGATTTTTAAAAATATTTGTTTTCTGTAATTGTAAGTTTTTCCGGCTTTGTTTTAAAAATGTGTATTTTGCAATTGTACATTTTTTCGGCTTAAAAAAAATAAATCTGTAATTCTAAGTTGTTTCTGACTTTTTAAAAATGTTTTTCTGTTTTTTCGGCTTTAAGAAATATTGTTCTCTGGAATTGTACGTTTTTTCGGGTTTTTAAAAATGGTTTGTTTATAATTTAAAGGTGTTTTGGATTTTTATTTTTTTTTCAATTAGTTTTCCGTTATTGTTCGTTTATTTGGCTAATATAATATGTAATTGTAAGTTGTTTTGGATTTTTAAAATTGTATTTTATGCAATTTGTTTTAGCTTTAAAAAATGTGTTTTCTGTTATTGTAAAAAAAATTTTTTAATTTTTTTTTATTGTTTTGTGTAATTGTAAATTGGCTTTGGAAAAAGAATCTAATTTTAAATTATTTCGGATTTTTTTCTAATTTGTTTTATGTAAATAAATTTTTTCGGGTTTTTAAAATTGTGTTTGTTTATAATTTAAAGTTGTTTTGGATTAAAAAAAAAAAGTTTTCCGTAATTGTACGTTTTTTCGACTTTTTAAAACAAAAAATTTAAAATTGTTTCCTGTAATTGTAAGTTTTTTTGGCTTTTAAAAGGAACTGTTCTCTGTAATTGTAAATTGTATCGTGTTTTTTTTTTTTGTATTTGTTTTCTCTAATTGTACGTTTTTTTAATTCCATGCTTTCTTTAAATATAAGTCATTTTGGATTTTTAAAAAATAGTTTTCTGTAATTGTAAGTTGTTTCAGATTTTAAAAAATGTGTTTTATGTAATTGTGATTTGTTAGGCTTTTAAAATAAATAGTTTTTCGTAATTGTAAATTGTTTCTGATTTTTAAAAATGTGTTTTCTCTAATTGTAAGTTGTTTTAATTGCTTGCTCTCTTTAGCTGCAAGTTATTTTGGATTTTAAAAAAAACATGTTTTCTGTAATTGTAATTGTAATTGTAATTGTAATTGTAATTTTTTTTTTTTTTTTTTTAAATAAAGCTCTCCATAGTTTTTTCAGCTTTTAAATTTTTTGTAAGTTGTTTCGGATTTTTAAAAATATTTGTTTTCTGTAATTGTAAGTTTTTCCGGCTTTGTTTTAAAAATGTGTATTTTGCAATTGTACATTTTTTCGGCTTAAAAAAAATAAATCTGTAATTCTAAGTTGTTTCTGACTTTTTAAAAATGTTTTTCTGTTTTTTCGGCTTTAAGAAATATTGTTCTCTGGAATTGTACGTTTTTTCGGGTTTTTAAAAATGGTTTGTTTATAATTTAAAGGTGTTTTGGATTTTTATTTTTTTTTCAATTAGTTTTCCGTTATTGTTCGTTTATTTGGCTAATATAATATGTAATTGTAAGTTGTTTTGGATTTTTAAAATTGTATTTTATGCAATTTGTTTTAGCTTTAAAAAATGTGTTTTCTGTTATTGTAAATTTTTTTTTTTAATTTTTTTTTATTGTTTTGTGTAATTGTAAATTGGCTTTGGAAAAAGAATCTAATTTTAAATTATTTCGGATTTTTTTCTAATTTGTTTTATGTAAATAAATTTTTTCGGGTTTTTAAAATTGTGTTTGTTTATAATTTAAAGTTGTTTTGGATTAAAAAAAAAAAGTTTTCCGTAATTGTACGTTTTTTCGACTTTTTAAAACAAAAATTTAAAATTGTTTCCTGTAATTGTAAGTTTTTTTGGCTTTTAAAAGGAACTGTTCTCTGTAATTGTAAATTGTATCGTGTTTTTTTTTTTTGTATTTGTTTTCTCTAATTGTACGTTTTTTTAATTCCATGCTTTCTTTAAATATAAGTCATTTTGGATTTTTTAAAAATAGTTTTCTGTAATTGTAAGTTGTTTCAGATTTTAAAAAATGTGTTTTATGTAATTGTGATTTGTTAGGCTTTTAAAATAAATAGTTTTTCGTAATTGTAAATTGTTTCTGATTTTTAAAAATGTGTTTTCTCTAATTGTAAGTTGTTTTAATTGCTTGCTCTCTTTAGCTGCAAGTTATTTTGGATTAAAAAAAAAATAGTTTTCTGTAATTGTAAGTTGTTTCAGAGTTTTTTTAAATGGGTTTTATGTTATTGTAATTTTTTTGGCTTTTAAAATAAATTGTTTTCTGTAATTGTAGAATCGAACAGAATGGCTTTTATTGTCCCTATACACAGGTATAATGAGATTAAAAGCAACTCCAGTATCAAAGCGACAGTCTACAAATATGCAAAACATAGGAAGGAAAGAAAATTAAAATAGTGCAAAAGGAGGTAAGGTGCATAGTCCAGTCCTAAAAACGAATGTTCTGAATGTGTTGTTTAAATATTATACTATATACTAGAGATGCGCGGATAGGCAATTATTTCATCCGCAACCGCATCAGAAAGTCGTCAACCATCCGCAATCCATGCAAGGCATTAGTGAGGTTATAAAGCTTTTGCCTGTTAAAGAAAGGAGACTGATCCAACGCAGCACAGACATTCGCGTGCCACGCTGTCACGACCCAGACGCACACCAGTGCGCAATCATATGGGAGCCGCGCTGAGCGCACCTCCAAGCGCGTCTCACTGCCGGCGACGGCCGGGTATATGGGCCCGACGCTCCAGCGCCATCCATTTTCAGGGCTAGTTGATTCGGCAGGTGGGTTGTTACACACTCCTTAGCGGGTTCCAACTTCCATGGCCACCGTCCTAGCTGCTGTCTATATCAACCAGGGTGAGCCCCACCCCTTTCGTGAGCGCACTGCGCGCGGAGTGACCCCTGTTACGCGCCCCCGGCAACAGGGGTGGCGGGCAGGTAAGCTGCGCGGGCGGAGCGCGCGGAGTGACCCCTGTTACGAGCCCCCGGCCACGGGGGTGGCGGGCAGGTAAGCTGCTTACCTGCTGCGCGTGACGCCGGCCGCGGCGAAAACGGACGAGGCGGGGTGTCGGTGCGGTGGGCGCGGTGGTGACCCTGGACGTGCGTCGGGCCCTTCTCGCGGATCGCCTCAGCTACGGCTCCCGGTGGGGCCCTCTCGGGGGAAGGGGCCTCGGTCCCGGACCCCGGCGAGGCGTCGGGGGCCTTCTCCGCTCCGTAAAAGTGTCCATCTCTTTTTTTTTTTTTCTTCTGTTGTGGCATATGCAGCAGGTGCCTGCTCGTTTTTCGTATGTGGGTAACAACATTTAACTATGTATATATATTTCCGAATTGGTTTAACTGCCACCCGCCTGAATCTATTTAAAATCTTTTTTTTTTTAATTTCAATCGCCCGACCCGACCCGACCCGACCCGCTGATAAAATCTAATTTTTTTAAATTTCATCCGCCCGATACGCGGATAATCCGCGGACTCCGCGGTTGTGCCCACAAACCGCGCATCTCTACTATATACATACAAACCCCGTTTCCATATGAGTTGGGAAATTGTGTTAGATGTAAATATAAACGGAATACAATGATTTGCAAATCATTTTCAACCCATATTCAGTTGAATATGCTACAAAGACAACATATTTGATGTTCAAACTGATAAACATTTTTTTTTTTGCAAATAATCATTAACTTTAGAATTTGATGCCAGCAACACGTGACAAAGAAGTTGGGAAAGGTGGCAATAAATACTGATAAAGTTGAGGAATGCTCATCAAACACTTATTTGGAACATCCCACAGGTGAACAGGCTAATTGGGAACAGGTGGGTGCCATGATTGGGTATAAAAGTAGATTCCATGAAATGCTCAGCGATTCACAAACAAGGATAAGGCGAGGGTCACCACTTTGTCAACAAATGCATGAGCAAATTGTTGAACAGTTTAAGAAAAACCTTTCTCAACCAGCTATTGCAAGGAATTTAGGGATTTCACCATCTACGGTCCGTAATATCATCAAAGGGTTCAGAGAATCTGGAGAAATCACTGCACTTAAGCAGCTAAGCCCGTGACCTTCCATCCCTCAGGCTGTACTGCATCAACAAGCAACATCTGTGTGTAAGGGATATCACCACATGGGCTCAGGAACACTTCAGAAACCCACTGTCAGTAACTACAGTTGGTCGCTACATCTGTAAGTGCAAGTTAAAACTCTCCTATGCAAGGCGAAAACCGTTTATCAACAACACCCAGAAACGCCGTCGGCTTCGCTGGGCCTGAGCTCATCTAAGATGGACTGATACAAAGTGGAAAAGTGTACTGTGGTCTGACAAGTCCACATTTCAAATTGTTTTTGTAAACTGTGGACGTCGTGTCCTCCGGACCAAAGAGGAAAAGAACCATCCGAATTGTTATAGGCGCAAAGTTGAAAAGCCAGCATCTGTGATGGTATGGGGGTGTATTAGTGCCCAAGACATGGGTAACTTACACATCTGTGAAGGCGCCATTAATGCTGAAAGGTACATGCAGGTTTTGGAGCAACATATGTTGCCATCCAAGCAGCGTTACCATGGACGCCCCTGCTTATTTCAGCAAGACAATGCCAAGCCACGTGTTACATCAACGTGGCTTCATAGTAAAAGAGTGCGGGTACTAGACTGGCCTGACCTGTCTGCCATTGAAAATGTGTGGCGCATTATGAAGCCTAAAATACCACAACGGAGACCCCCGGACCGTTGAACAACTTAAGCTGTACATCAAGCAAGAATGGGAAAGAATTCCACCTGAGAAGCTTCAAAAATGTGTCTCCTCAGTTCCCAAACGTTTACTGAGTGTTGTTAAAAGGAAAGGCCATGTAACACAGTGGTGAACATGCCCTTTCCCAACTACTTTGGCACGTGTTGTACATATAGAAGCATTCAGACTGTGGGTGGAAAGTAAAAATTGCACACGGAGGTGCTAAACTATAAAATCAGTGCCTATATGTTTTTAGGCTTGATTGTAAATTGTTTCAGATTTTTTTTCAATGTGTTTTCTCCAATTGTAGGTTTTTTTAATTGCTTGCTTTCTTTAATTGTAAGTTATTTAGGCTTTAAAAAAATAAAATAAAATAAAATATGTAATTGTATGGTGTTGCAGTTTTGTTAAAATGTGTTTTATGTGTTTTTTCCAGCTTTAAAAAAAGTGTTTTCTGTACTTCTAAGTTGTTTTTGGATTTTTAATTCTGCAACAGTGTTCAACTTCAGCCTTAAACCCTTTCGGTCTGCAACATTTTACATTTATGAATGCACAACTGTTTGTTTATTTTGTTGACCACTGACCGAATAAATAATAAACTAACAATTGTACGTTTTTCGGGCTTTTTTTTATAACAGTTTTCTTTAATTGTAAATTCTATGTTTTTTTCCGACTCTTTTTTTTTTAAAGTTCTGGAATTGAAGGTTGTTTCACGGGCAACCTGACAGAGCCGTGAAAGGGGCGGGTCCTTCTTGTTGGCGGCATTGCGTGATGGGTAAAATTTTGAAAAAAACTTCGAAAAATAAAATAAGCCACTGGGAACTGATTTTTAATGGTTTTAACCCTTCTGAAATTGTGATAATGTTCCCCTTTAATAAAGTGATGATGCAAACAGTTCTGCAGGAAAATACCTTTATTCTACAGAGTTTTTCCAAATTATTACGATCAAACACCATTAATGAAGTGACAATGCTGGCAGTTCCACAGAAAAATACCATTATTTTACAGATTTTTTCTGAATTGTTGAGATCAACCACCTTTAATAAAGTGACGATGCAAACAATTCTGCAGAAAATTACCTTTATTCTACAGATTGTTAGTATGGACATAGACTTTTATATAACAAGCTACATATTTAATGAAAGATAATTACTGTAATTTTACATGAATTTGAAAGTAATTTAAGAAAAAAGAAAATGCTAGGTATAAATAATTTGGTATTTTTCTGTAAAAAAAAATAGAAATATACATAGTTTGTCATTACTGGCATATTACTTAAAATAACAGGCGGATTGTTTATTTACAGATAATGTCTTCAATTCTACAGTTTTATAAACTATTTAAAAAAATGGAAAAATTACAGTAGAAATTTAGAGTAAATTAACCATAAAAATAGGATTTTTTTTTTTACAGTGAGAATCTGTTTTACAATTGGAATACCAAAATCCACTCCTGACGTGTTGAATTGAGCGAATGCAAAGGTGATGTTTGGCAAGACAACTTTTGAGAACAAATTGTTTATATTTTTTCTTGACTTGGGGTTATTTCTAAGTTGCATGCAAAAGTACATCCAAGTGACAAAAATCACAGGCTTTATAATTTATTATTTATTTCCTTTGTAATGTCAATGCTTTCAGAATGAATGCTTCTAAAGGGCACTTGGAGGAAGAGCAACAGATAATGCATGTGAATTAAGTCTACTTAAAGTGTCAAAGCAGCTTTTACTTCTTGCTGGTTAAATATGAAATGCAAATGTAACTAAAAAGCAGTGCTGTCATCGCCACGTGTTTTGTTCTCCTTCTCACGTTGTGTAAAAAGTAAATAAAAACAGAATATAATGATTTGCAAATCCTTTTCAACTTATATTCAACTGAATAGACCGCAAAGACAAGATATTTAACGTTCCAGCTGGAAAACGCTTTTATTTCTTACAAATATTAGCTCATTTGGAATTTGATGCCTGCGACGTGTTTCAAAAAAGCTGGCACAAGTGGTTAAAAAGACTGAGAAAGTAGAGGAATGCTCGTCAAACACTTATTTGGAACATCCCACGGGTGAACAGGCTAATTGGGAACAGGTGGGTGCCATGATTGGGTATAAAAGCAGCTTCCACAAACAAGGACGAGGCGAGGGTCACCACTTTGTCAACAAATGCGTGGGCAAACTGTCCAAAAGTTTAAGAACAACATTTCTCAACCAGCTATTGCAAGGAATTTCGGGATTTCCCCATCTACGGTCCGTAATATCATCAAAGGGTTCAGAGAATCTGGAGAAATCACTGCACGTAACATTGAATGCCCGTGACCTTCGATCCCTCGGGCGGTACTACATCAACAAGCGACAGCAGTGTGTAAAGGATATCACCACATGGGCTCAGGAACACTTCAGAAAAACCACTGTCAGTAACTACAGTTGGTCGCTACATCTGTAAGTGCAAGTTAAAACTCTACTATGCAAAGCCAAAGCCATTTATCAACAACACCCAGAAACTCCGCCGGCTTTGCTGGGCCCAAGTTCATCTAAGATGGACTGAGACAAAGTGGAAAAGTGTTCTGTGGTCTGACAAGTCCACATTTCAAATTTTTTTTGGAAACTGTGGACGTCATGTCCTCCGGAACAAAGAGGAAAAGAACCATCCGGATTGTTCTAGGCGCAAAGTTCAAAAGCCAGCATGTGTGATGGTATGGGGGTGTATTAGTGCCCAAGACATGGGTAACTTACACATCTGTGAAGGCGCCATTAATGCTGAAAGGTACATACAGGTTTTTTTGACGCCCCTGCTTATTTCAGCAAGACAATGCCAACGTGGCTTCATAGTAAAAGAGTGCGGGTACTAGACTGGCCTGCCTGTAGTCCAGACCTGTCTCCCATTGAAAATGTGTGGCGCATTATGAAGCCTAAAATACCACAAGGGAGACCCCCGGACTGTTGAACAACTTAAGCTGTACATCAAGCAAGAATGGGAAAGAATTCCGCCTGAGAAGCTTAAAAAATGTGTCTCCTCAGTTCCCAAACGTTTACTGAGTGTTGTTAAAAGGAAAGGCCATGTAACACAGTGGTGAACATGCCCCTGTGACAACTTTTTTGCAATGTGTTGCTGCCATTAAATTCTAAGTTAATGATTATTGGCAACAAAAAAAAAGTTTCTCAGTTGGAACATTAAATATCTTGTCTTTGCAGTTTATTCAATTGAATTTAAGTTGAAAAGAATTTGCAAAATATTGTTTTCTGTTTGTATTTACGAATTACTTTTGAGTTTGTAAATGTGAATTTTTAGTGTTTTTGCAAACATTTCTAAAAAAAATGTTTTTTCACATTGTCATTATGTAGAATTTTGAGGGCAAAAACGCATTTATTCCATTTTAGACTCGGGCTGTGACGTAATGTGGGAAAAAAGTGAAACTCTTGAATACTTTCCAGATACTTTAGTGCACTCCAGTGCACTCTTTTGAGCCAACGAGCTATTTTTCCAAAGTGCACTTCAACGTCAACAGAGGAGTACAGTATTGGAAGGGAAGCACTTATGTAAGCATGATGGTGCTCGGAGACAAGCAGGGGGGAAAACATCGCGCTACTCAACGGAACATTTGGCTTTTGGATGATGAGACGTTTTGCAGCCCAACGTTCACAACAGCACAATTAAAATAATGGTTGTTTTTTTGTGTGGGGTTTGTCCTTGCATCCACAGGCAAACAACGTACAGTGTTTGGTTATTTTTGTATCATTATTTTTAGATATTCAGGATGAGGTCGCCCTTGTTTACATTTTCTTTGTTTTGCTATTGTTGCTGCCTGTTTAAGGAAGTAGGTTTTCTAGAAGCTTTTGATTGGCTGTAAAGTTGTGGGGATGTGTTCCTTAGACATGCATTTGAAATCAATACTGATATCAGTAAAAAAAACATATCAAATGATATCAGCTTTCGTCACAAGCAATCCTGCAGCGTGTTTACTTCTGCAATGCTAAATGTCCTCCAATAAACACACAATTTATTGTATTTCAGCCAAGTCATTTACAAACCCCGTTTCCATATGAGTTGGGGAATTGTGTTAGATGTAAATATAAACGGAATACAAATCATTTTTAACCCATATTCAGTTGAATATGCTACAAAGACAAGATATTTGATGTTCAAACTCATAAACTTAATTTATTTTTTGCAAATAATAATTAACTTAGAATTTCATGGCTGCAACACGTGCCAAAGTAGTTGGGAAAGGGCATGTTCACCACTGTGTTACATCGCCTTTCCTTTTAACAACACTCAGTAAACGTTCGGGAACTGAGGAGACACATTTTTTAAGCTTCTCAGGTGGAATTCTTTCCTATTCTTGCTTGATGTACAGCTTAAGTTGTTCAACAGTCCGGGGGTCTCCATTGTGGTATTTTAGTCATAATACGCCACACATTTTCAATGGGAGACAGGTCTGGACTACAGGCAGGCCAGTCTAGTACCCGCACTCTTTTACTATGAAGCCACGTTGATGTAACACATGGCTTGGCATTGTCTTGCTGAAATAAGCAGGGGCGTCAAAAAAACCTGTATGTACCTTTCAGCATTAATGGCGCCTTCACAGATGTGTAAGTTACCCATGTTTTGGGCACTAATACACCCCCATACCATCACAGATGCTGGCTTTTACACTTTGCGCCTATAACAATCCGGATGGTTCTTTTCCTCTTTGGTTCGGAGGACACGACATCCACAGTTTCCAAAAACAATTTGAAATGTGGACTCGTCAGACCACAGAGCACTTTTCCACTTTGTATCAGTCCATCTTAGATGAGCTCAGGCCCAGCGAAGCCGACGGCGTTTCTGGGTGTTGTTGATAAACGGTTTTCGCCTTGCATAGGAGAGTTTTAACTTGCACTTACAGATGTAGCGACCAACTGTAGTTACTGACAGTGGGTTTCTGAAGTGTTCCTGAGCCCATGTGGTGATATCCTTTACACACTGATGTCGCTTGTTGATGCAGTACAGCCTGAGGGATCGAAGGTCACGGGCTTAGCTGCTTACGTGCAGTGATTTCTCCAGATTCTCTGAACCCTTTGATGATATTACGGACCGTAGATGGTGAAATCCCTAAATTCCTTGCAATAGCTGGTTGAAAAAGGTTTTTCTTAAACTGTTCAACAATTTGCTCAGGCATTTGTTGACAAAGTGGTGACCCTCGCCCCATCCTTGTTTGTGAATTACTGAGCATTTCATGGAATCTACTTTTATACCCAATCATGGCACCCACCTGTTCCCAATTTGCCTGTTCACCTGTGGGATGTTCCAAATAAGTGTTTGATGAGCATTCCTCAACTTTATCAGTATTTATTGCCACCTTTCCCAACTTCTTTGTCACGTGTTGCTGGCATCAAATTCTAAAGTTAATGATTATTTGCAAAAAAAAAAAAAAAGTTTATCAGTTTGAACATCAAATATGTTGTCTTTGTAGCATATTCAACTGAATATGGGTTGAAAATGATTTGCAAATCATTGTATTCCGTTTGTTTACATCTAACACAATTTCCCAACTCATATGGAAACAGAGTTTGTACAAAAGGTAAACAATAGGCTACTCGGAGCTAACAGCTACGCAACAGCTAAGCGCACCATAGCACACAAGCTCGCTAATACTAATTGAACAATATTGCAGCCTACAACATGTTTGTCAGTATACGCAAGCATCAAATATTTATAGCCTCCAGGACAGGAATGTATTAGCATCGAGTAACAAACGTGTCCGCATCATTCAATGTACTACGACATGAGCTTAAAAGGGGGCCGTTTGCAACTTCCTCACAGTTACATTTGTCAAAGCAAAAAAATATTGGGTAGCTTGTTTCCATGAGTGGTTTAACAGCACACATTTGTTTTAAAACTGTCTATATTTTTTTACAATGATAAGTTTATGTGATAAAAGGTTTGGCCGCCAGCAAAAAACAAACGTTTAGTGTTTACAGCAGGGAGCGCGTGCACACATACAAAAGCAGTCCGAGGGAAGCGACAAACAATTTGCAGTCATATCGTGGTTATGATAGAATATGTGTTCTATGACAGAACCATAGGGCGCACCCCATTATAAGGCTCAGTGCCGATGATTGGGTCTATTCAAGTCTATTTTTGTACAAAAGGCGCATTAAATGTTCATGTTATGATTTTATTTTTTCTACATATGTCTACATAACATGTAATGGTGGTTCCAGGTACCAATAGGTGAGAAAAGTTGGTTTTGCGTAAACAAGATGCCAGATAATGTCCCCTAATAGGTGCCATTTTATAATAATACCTGTGTGTTGAAGCACAGTACGTCTGACTATGGTAGCTGTAATGTGTCGGCAATCAATCAAGCGATGTGGCTTCGTAGCTTACCAAAGTGGTACCAAAACATTTTGACAGGTTCTTGAGCGCTGTGTGTAATGTTCTGTACTCTCGATGGAACATCAACGTTTTGGTGTTGCTTGCTAGCGTCATTTATTGACTAGGCGTCAACCAGCAGTCTACACGTATGTATCTCTTATGTGTGACTGCCATCTACTGGTCACACTTATCATTACACCATGTACCGGTAGTTTTCAACTCTTCCATAGCGAGTCTACTGACAGATATAAGTTGGACTTGTATGTTACTTTGTATTAGAAATGACAACATTAGAGGATAAATGCCCCACAACAAGAGGATAGAGAAAAAGAAGGAGATTGTTGACTTTGGCGCGGACTACAAGCGCAAATGTTTGGTAATTATGCAGATCCCAAATCCACAACTGCAGGTATCAATAGGTGAGAAAGGTTGGTTTTGCGTAATATTGCAAAACAAGACGCTAGATAATGTCTCCTAATAGGTGCCATCTTATAATAATACCCGTATGTTGAAGCACAGTATGTCTGACTATGGTAGCCGTAATGCTACGACATTTCATCAAGCGGTGCGGCTTCGTAGCTTACCAAAGTGGTACTAAAACATTTTGACAGGTTCTTGAGCGCCGTGTGTAATGTTCTGTATTCTCAATGGAACATCAACGTTTTGGTGTTGCTTGCTAGCGTCATTTATTGACCAGGCCTCATGGCGTCAACCAGCAGTCTACACATATGTATCTCTTCACACTTATCATTACACCATGTACCGGTAGTTATGGCAACAGCGGAGGATGAATATCCACAACAAGATAATAGAGCAAAAAAAGGAGATTATTGACTTTGGCGCGGACGAGCGCAAATGTTCGGTAATTATGCCGATCCCAAATCCACAACAGCAGGTACTAATAGGTGAGAAAAATAGTTTTTGCGTAATATTGCAAAACAAGACGCCAGATAATGTCTCCTAATAGGTGCCATTTTATAATAACACCGTTTGTGAAGCACAGTACGTCTGACTATGGTAGCCGTAATGCTCCGACAATCAATCAGGCGGTGCGGATTTGTAGCTTACCAAAGTGGTACTAAAACATTTTGACAGGTTCTTGAGCGCCGTGTGTAATGTTCTGTATTCTCGATGGAACATCAACGTTTTGGTGTCGCTTGCTAGCGTCATTTATTGACCAGGCGTCAACCAGCAGTCTACAGGTATGTATCTCATGTGTGGCTGCCATCTACTGGTCACACTTATCATTACACCATGTATCGGTAGTTCTAAGCGCTTCCATAGCGAGTCTCCTGACAGATATAAGTTGGACTTGTACGTTACTTTGTATTAGACATGGCAAAAGCGGAGAATAAATGCCCCACAACAAGAGGATAGAGAAAAAGAAAGGAGATTATTGACTTTGGCGCGGACTAGCGCAAATGTTTGGTAAATATGCCGATCCCAAATCCACAAAAGCAGGTACTAATAAGTGAGAAAAGTTGGTTTTGCGTAAACAAGATGCCAGATAATGTCCCCTAATAGGTGCCATTTTATAATAATACCCGTGTGTTGAAGCACAGTACGTCTGACTATGGTAGCCGTAATGCTCCGACAATCAATCAAGCGGTGCGTCTTTGTTGCTTACCAAAGTGCTACCAAAACATTTTGACAGGTTCTTGAGCGCCGTGTGTAATGCTCTGTATTCTCAATGGAAGATCAACGATTTGGTGTCGTGTGTGACCAGTACACACGTATGTATCTCTTATGTGTGACTGCCATCTACTGGTCACACTTATAATTACACCATGTACCGGTAGTTTTCAACGCTTCCATAGTGAGTCTACTGACAGATATAAGTTGGACTTGTACGTTACTTTGTATTAGAAATGGCAACAGCGGAGGATAAATGCTCCACAACAAGAGGTTAGAGAAAAAGAAGGAGATTGTTGACTTTGGCGCGGACTACAATGACGATCGAGCGCAAATGTTTGGTAATGATGCCGATCCCAAATCCACAACAGCAGGTACCAATAGGTGAGAAAAGTTGGTTTTGCGTAAACAAGATGCCAGATAATGTCTCCTAATAGGTGCCATTTTATAATAATACCCGTATGTTGAAGCACAGTACGTCTGTCTATGGTAGCCGTAATGCTCCGACATTTCATCAAGTGGTGCGGCATCGTAGCTTACCAAAGTGGTACTAAAACATTTTGACAAGTTCTTGAGTGCCGTGTGTAATGTTCTATATTCTCAATGGAACATCAACGTTTTGGTGTTGCTTGCAAGCGTCATTTATTGACCAGGCCTCATGGCGTCAACCAGCAGTCTACACATATGTATCTCTTCACACTTATCATTACACCATGTACCGATAGTTATGGCAACAGCGGAGGATGAATATCCACAACAAGATAATAGAGCAAAAAAAGGAGATTATTGACTTTGGCGCGGACGAGCGCAAATGTTCGGTAATTATGCCGATCCCAAATCCACAACAGCAGGTACTAATAGGTGAGAAAAATAGTTTTTGCGTAATATTGCAAAACAAGACGCCAGATAATGTCTCCTAATAGGTGCCATTTTATAATAACACCGTTTGTGAAGCACAGTACGTCTGACTATGGTAGCCGTAATGCTCCGACAATCAATCAGGCGGTGCGGATTTGTAGCTTACCAAAGTGGTACTAAAACATTTTGACAGGTTCTTGAGCGCCGTGTGTAATGTTCTGTATTCTCGATGGAACATCAACGTTTTGGTGTCGCTTGCTAGCGTCATTTATTGACCAGGCGTCAACCAGCAGTCTACAGGTATGTATCTCATGTGTGGCTGCCATCTACTGGTCACACTTATCATTACACCATGTATCGGTAGTTCTAAGCGCTTCCATAGCGAGTCTCCTGACAGATATAAGTTGGACTTGTACGTTACTTTGTATTAGACATGGCAAAAGCGGAGAATAAATGCCCCACAACAAGAGGATAGAGAAAAAGAAAGGAGATTATTGACTTTGGCGCGGACTAGCGCAAATGTTTGGTAAATATGCCGATCCCAAATCCACAAAAGCAGGTACTAATAAGTGAGAAAAGTTGGTTTTGCGTAAACAAGATGCCAGATAATGTCCCCTAATAGGTGCCATTTTATAATAATACCCGTGTGTTGAAGCACAGTACGTCTGACTATGGTAGCCGTAATGCTCCGACAATCAATCAAGCGGTGCGTCTTTGTTGCTTACCAAAGTGCTACCAAAACATTTTGACAGGTTCTTGAGCGCCGTGTGTAATGCTCTGTATTCTCAATGGAAGATCAACGATTTGGTGTCGTGTGTGACCAGTACACACGTATGTATCTCTTATGTGTGACTGCCATCTACTGGTCACACTTATAATTACACCATGTACCGGTAGTTTTCAACGCTTCCATAGTGAGTCTACTGACAGATATAAGTTGGACTTGTACGTTACTTTGTATTAGAAATGGCAACAGCGGAGGATAAATGCTCCACAACAAGAGGTTAGAGAAAAAGAAGGAGATTGTTGACTTTGGCGCGGACTACAATGACGATCGAGCGCAAATGTTTGGTAATGATGCCGATCCCAAATCCACAACAGCAGGTACCAATAGGTGAGAAAAGTTGGTTTTGCGTAAACAAGATGCCAGATAATGTCTCCTAATAGGTGCCATTTTATAATAATACCCGTATGTTGAAGCACAGTACGTCTGTCTATGGTAGCCGTAATGCTCCGACATTTCATCAAGTGGTGCGGCATCGTAGCTTACCAAAGTGGTACTAAAACATTTTGACAAGTTCTTGAGTGCCGTGTGTAATGTTCTATATTCTCAATGGAACATCAACGTTTTGGTGTTGCTTGCAAGCGTCATTTATTGACCAGGCCTCATGGCGTCAACCAGCAGTCTACACATATGTATCTCTTCACACTTATCATTACACCATGTACCGATAGTTATGGCAACAGCGGAGGATGAATATCCACAACAAGATAATAGAGCAAAAAAAGGAGATTATTGACTTTGGCGCGGACGAGCGCAAATGTTCGGTAATTATGCCGATCCCAAATCCACAACAGCAGGTACTAATAGGTGAGAAAAATAGTTTTTGCGTAATATTGCAAAACAAGACGCCAGATAATGTCTCCTAATAGGTGCCATTTTATAATAACACCGTTTGTGAAGCACAGTACGTCTGACTATGGTAGCCGTAATGCTCCGACAATCAATCAGGCGGTGCGGATTTGTAGCTTACCAAAGTGGTACTAAAACATTTTGACAGGTTCTTGAGCGCCGTGTGTAATGTTCTGTATTCTCGATGGAACATCAACGTTTTTGTGTCGCTTGCTAGCGTCATTTATTGACCAGGCTTCAACCAGCAGTCCACACGTATGTATCTCTTGTGTGGGACTGCCATCTACTGGTCACACTTATCATTACACCATGTACCGGTAGTTCTCAGCGCTTCCATAGCGAGTCTACTGACGGATATAAGTTGGACTTGTACGTTACTTTGTATTAGAAATGACAACAGTGGAGGATAAATGCCCCACAACAAGAGGATAGAGAAAAAGAAAGGAGATTAATGACTTTGGCGCAGACTAGCGCAAATGTTTGGTAAATATGCCGAACCCAAATCCACAACAGCAGGTACTAATAGGTGAGAAACGTTGGTTTTGCGTAAACAAGATGCCAGATAATGTCCCCTAATAGGTGCCATTTTATAATAACACCGTTTGTGAAGCACAGTACGTCTGACTATGGTAGCCGTAATGCTCCGACAATCAATCAAGCGGTGCGGCTTCGTAGCTTACAAAAGTGGTACTAAAACATTTTGACAGGTTCTTGAGCGCCGTGTGTAATGTTCTGTATTCTCAATGGAACATCAACGATTTGGTGTTGCTTGCTAGCGTCATTTATTGACCAGGCATCAACCAGCAGTCCACACGTATGTATCTCTTATGTGTGACTGCCATCTACTGGTCACACTTATCATTACACCATGTACCGGATAACATTTATTTCAGGTCGGAAAGCACAACCAGAATGAACACGTACATTAGGCGCACCAGGTTTTTAAGGCGCAATGTTTGAGGAAACAAAATTACTTTTAAGCGCGACTTATAGTCGGAAAAATACGGTACGTCGTCACACCATTCATTCCGAGAAGACGTACGTACGAGGGTGGGATGTAACATAATATATTGGAAAGTTAGCGCCCTCTAGGCATCCATGGTAATTTAATGAACAATTCTGACCAACAGGTGTCGCCAAAAACACACTTCAACTCAAAGACAGCGTAAGTGTGCCATAGGGTTGTACGGTACATCGGTATCAGTACAGTACCGCGATACTAATGAATCACATTCGATACTATACCGTCTCTAAAAAGTACTGGTAATAGTATCACTAATCCTTTCCTCTTTGGCGACAAATAAAGTACGTTTCTTTCACGTAACATTATCACTGCAGGATGAAGAATAGCTAAACATGCTTCACTACACACCGTCGCAATGTAAACAAACGCCATGGGTGGATCTACACCTAACATCCACTGTAATGATATCAAGTACAGGAGCGTATCTCGTTGATACTACTATGTTTACATCGATATTTTTTGGCATCACAACATCTTCTTTTGTTTTGTTTTTTTAATTCATATTATGTTTATAAAGTCAGTAAATATGTCCCTGGACACATGAGGACTTTGAATATGACCAATGTATGATCCTGTAACTGCTTGGTATCGGATTGATACCCTAATTTGTGGTATCATCCAAAACTAATGTAAAGTATGAAACAAGAGAAGAATAAGTGATTATTACATTTTAACAGAAGTGTAGATAGAACATGTTAAAAGAGAAAGTAAGCAGATATTAACAGTAAATGAACAAGTAGATTAATAATCAATTTTTACAGCTTGTCCTTAATAATGTGTACAAAATAATAGGTGTATAAATGACACAATATGTTACTGCATACGTCAGCAGACTAATTAGAAGCCTTTGTTTGTTTACTTACTACTAAAAGACAAATTGTCTAGAATGTTCACTATTTTATTTAAGGACTAAATTGCAATAATAAACATATGTTTAATGTACCCTAAGATTTTTTGTTATAATAAAGCCAATAATGACATTTTTTGTGGTCCCCTTTATTTAGAAATGTATGAAAAAGTACCGAAAAGTATCAAAATACATTTTGGTACCGTTACCGGTACCAATATATTGGTATCGGGACAACACTAGTCTGCCATAAATTTAGTATTTTTCGGGCTTGCCATTGTTCTGAGAAATTTCTTTGATCAAATATTTTCTAACAATATCGCACTATAAAATAACAGTATGACTTGTGCTGATTAATATCCGTATCGGCCAATACTCAAGGCTCAAATGTCGGTTTAAAAAACGGATAAATTGCATCGGGACACCCCAACTTGAAATACGACAAACTCATTGTATGCGTTACGTAAATGACGACAAGTACGTCGATGTCTTAGCCGTGGACATGTATACTACCGGTCAAAAGGCTCACCACACCAAACTTACCAGTGCAAACGCTGACAATATCTTTCTGAGGATTATTTCAGATCCATTTTAAAAAGCATGAAGTTCTCTTTCTAAGTGTGTAGTCACTTCATGCTTTCATGAAGGCCATCTTGGTTTTTTTGGGTTCCGAACTAGTTCTGGCAAGCTAGGACTTTTGGGTTATTCCATTTCTGTGGGATAAACTTTGGACCACAAAGACACCTGCGGAACTATGCGGTATGAACTATGCGGGTCTCCTGCTGGCCCCACTATGGACTGGACTCTCACTATTATGTTAGATCCACTATGGACTGGACTCTCACTATCATGTTAGATCTACTATGGACTGGACTCAAACTATTATGTTAGATCCACTATGGACTGGACTCTCACACTATTATGTTAGATCCACTATGGACTGGACTCTCACTATTGTGTTAGATCCACTATGGACTGGACTCTCACACTATTATGTTAGATCCACTATGGACTGGACTCTCACTATTATGTTAGATCCACTATGGACTGGACTCTCACTATTATGTTAGATGCACTATGGACTGGACTCTCACTATTATGTTAGATCCACCATGGACTGGACTCTCACTATTATGTTAGATCCACTATGGACTGGACTCTCACTATTATGTTAGATCCACTATGGACTGGACTCTCACACTATTATGTTAGATCCACTATGGACTGGACTCTCTCACTATAATGTTAGATCCACTATGGACTGAACTCTCACACTATTATGTTAGATCCACTATGGACTGGATTCTCACTATTATGTTAGATCCACTATGGACTGGACTCTCACACTATTATGTTAGATCCACTATGGACTGGATTCTCACTATTATGTTAGATCCACTATGGACTGGACTCTCACACTATTATGTTAGATCCACTATGGACTGGACTCTCACACTATTATGTTAGATCCACTATGGACTGGACTCTCACTATTATGTTAGATCCACTATGGACTGGACTCTCACTATTATGTTAGATCCACTATGGACTGGACTCTCACTATTATGTTAGATCCACTATGGACTGGACTCTCACTATTATGTTAGATGCACTATGGACTGGACTCTCACTATTATGTTAGATCCACTATGGACTGGACTCTCACTATTATGTTAGATCCACTATGGACTGGACTCTCACTATTATGTTAGATCCACTATGGACTGGACTCTCACTATTATAATTACTGGTTTGCAAATAATATTTTTAACCCAAATAGGAGAAATTGTAGCCAATGTGTCAACAACAAATATTGTGTATCCAATGTGTCGACAACAATTGTTGTGTATCCAATGTGTCGACAACAATTGTTGCGCATCCAATGTGTCGACAACTTATTGTTGTGTAGTCAATGTGTCGACAACAAATATTGTGTATCCAAAGTGTCGACAACAAATATTGTGTATCCAATGTGTCAACAACAATTGTTGTGTATCCAATGTGTTGACAGCAATTGTTGTGTATCCAATGTGTTGACAACAATTGTTGTGTATCCAATGTGTCGACAACAAATATGTATCCATTGTGTCCACACTAATTATTGTGTATCAATTGTGTCGACAACAATTATTATGTATCCATTGTGTCCGCAACAAATATTGTGTATCCAATGTGTCGACAACAATTGTTGTGTATCCAATGTGTCGACAACAAATATTGTGTATCCAATGTGTCAATAACAAATATTGTGTATCCAATGTGTCGACAACAATTGTTGTGTATCCTATGTGCCTACAACAAATATTGTGTATCCAATGTGTCGACGACAATTAATGTGTATCCAGTGTGTGGAACACAAATATTGCTTATCCAATGTGTCGACAATTGTTTATCCAATGTGTCGACAATTGTGTATCCAATGTGTCGACCACAAATATTGTGTATCCAATGTGTCGACGGCAATTATTGTGTATCCAATGTGTGGAACACAAACATTGCGTAACCAATGTGTCGACAATTGTGGGTCACAATGGGTCAACAATTGTGTATCCAATGTGTCGACCACAGGTATTGTGTATCCAATGTGTTGACAACAATTGTTGTGTATCCAATGTGTTGACAACAATTGTTGTGTATCCAATGTGTCAACAACAAATATTGTGTATCCAATGTGTCAACAACAAATATGTATCCATTGTGTCCACAACAATTATTGTGTATCAATTGTGTCGACAACAATTATTATGTATCCAATGTGTCGACAACAAATATTATGTATCCAGTGTGTCGACAACAATTATTGTGTATCCAAAGTGTGGACAACAAATATTGTGTATCCAGTGTGTCGACAACAATTATTGTGTTTTCAAAGTGTGGACAACAAATATTGTGTATCTAATGTGTCGACAATAAACATTGTGTATCCAATGTGTCGACAACAATTATTGTGTAAACAGTGTGTCGACAACAATTGTTGTGTATCCAATGTGTCGACAACAAATATTCTGTATCCAATGTGTCGACAACAAATATTGTGTATCCAATGTGTTGACAACAATTGTTGTACATCCAATGTGTCAACAACAAATATTCTGTATCCAATGTGTCGACAACAAATATAGTGTATCCAATGTGTCGACAACAATTTTTGGTTATCCAATGTGTCGACAGCAATTGTTGTGTATCCAATGTGTCGACAACAATTGTTGTGTATCCAATGTGTCGACAACAAATATTCTGTATCCAATGTGTCGACAACAAATATTCTGTATCCAATGTGTTGACAACAATTGTTGTGCATCCAATGTGTCAACAACAAATATTCTGTATCCAATGTGTCGACAACAAATATAGTGTATCCAATGTGTCGACAACAATTTTTGGTTATCCAATGTGTCGACAGCAATTGTTGTGTATCCAATGTGTCGACAACAATTGTTGTGTATCCAATGTGTCGGCAACAATTATTGTGTATCCAATGTGTCGACAACAAATATTGTGTATCCAATGTGTTGACAACAATTGTTGTGTATCCAATGTGTCGACAGCAATTGTTGTGCATCCAATGTGTCGACAACAAATATTCTGTATCCAATGTGTCGACAACAATTATTATGTATCCAGTGTGTCGACAACAATTATTGTGTATCCAATGTGTCGACAACAAATATTATGTATCCAGTGTGTCGACAACAAATATTGTGTATCCAATGTGTCCACAACAATTGTTGTGTGTCGACAGCAATTGTTGTGCATCCAATGTGTCGACAACAAATATTCTGTATCCAATGTGTCGACAACAAATATAGTGTATCCAATGTGTCCACAACAATTGTTGTGTATCCAATGTGTCGACAGCAATTGTTGTGCATCCAATGTGTCGACAACAAATATTCTGTATCCAATGTGTCGACAACAAATATAGTGTATCCAATGTGTCGACAACAATTGTTGTGTATCCAATGTGTCGACAACAATTATTATGTATCCAATGTGTTGTTAACAAATTATATGTATCCAATGTGTCGACAATAAATATTGTGTATCCAATGTGTCGACAACAATTATTGTGTATCAATTGTGTCGACAACAATTATTGTGTATCCAGTGTGTCGACAACAAATATTGTTTATCCAATGTGGGGACAACAATTGTGTAACCAATGTGTGGACAACAATTGTGTATCCAATGTTTGGACAACAATTGTGTATCTAATGTTTGGACAACAATTGTGTATCCAAAGTGTGGACAACAATTGTGTATCCAATGTGTGGACAACAAATATTGTGTATCAATGTGTCGACAACAATTGTGTATCCAATGTGTCGACAACAAATATTGTGTATCCAATGTGTCGACAACAAATATTGTGTATCCAATGCGTGGACAACAAATATTGTATACCAAAGTGTGGACAACAAATAGTGTGTATCTATTGTGAGGACAACAATTATTGGTACAGAGGTTGAAAAAGTGGATTAGACAGCCGAAGACGTTAATTGGTTGTCGTGGCGACATGGCCACATCCTGGAGGGAGCGACCTGGTGACGGGTGCATGAAGATGGACATGGATGCTACTGACCGGGACACACGGCTATGTTGCAGAGCTTGGTCTGTGTCTCGGGCCAGCCGCAGGGCACCGCCCCGCCTTCCTTCACACACTTCCGGGTCCGAGTCCTGGAGCCCCGCCCACAGGTCGCGGAGCACAGACTCCACGAGGACCACTCGTCCCACAGCCCATGCACTGCAAAAAGGCCCGCGGCGGACATGGGGATGAGGGATGAGGGTGGGGGTGGGGTGGGGTGGGGTAAAGAGGCATCAAATGGGGTTAGAAATATGGCAGATTTAATGGTCATGAACATGTTCCTTGAAAACATTACAACAACAAAACAATGGATGGATGTCGTGCGGTTTGAGCCATGAAAAGGAAAAGTCTAATTACAGCAACGACTTCGCAAATAAAGACAACAAAAGGACACGAGACTCAAATTAGCAGAAGCACTTCAGCCCACAATTAAAGAGGAAATGTTTCCCGCGTGCCCTGCAAACTTTGCCTCTGTCTCGCGCAGCAGCTCCTCTAATTTTAGCAACCGACGGAGCG
>NC_084568.2:32870000-32877500 GCF_033978685.3 Nerophis lumbriciformis | reverse complement strand
AAAGATGCTTGATTATTGTTGGAATAAGGAAATCATATAAATATGTCAGAGGTTTGATTGCAGGGAAAAAAAGTCATTTTGGGCATAAGAGAGCGCAGGAGAAAGTTTGAGGGCGAGGCAAGTTGGCCTTATGTTGAGCAAAGCTGAATAAATCATGGCGATAAATAATTAAGGCTGCTCTGTGAAGGAAGGCGCAAAGGAGGCAGAGAGATGCAGAAGTGAGGTGATGCAGCCATTGCTGTTTATCCTTCAACTTCTCATCCACTTGCCTCATTTGTGCGGCTGCAATGTCCACGTTGGAAAGGATGATTAAGGAACATGCAGATGAAGACGATTATTTCGGGATGCACAGGAATGTGTCGCAGCATCACACACATCTGTCCCATCTCTGGCTTCCTAATTGAGCAGGTTCATACTTCAGCTGCTAAAAATAAAGTGTCGTGGGCTGCAGTTTGTGACGTGAGTGTGCGCCAACGAGCCGAGTCAGTTGAACGGCTCTTTGAAGTGAACGATTGGAAAATTGTTATTTTGCGAGCCATTTTTGTAGGAAAATTGCTCACGCTGCCACTTTTACTGGTGGGAGGAATTATTAACCTTGGGAAAAAAGTGGCATCGTACAGTTTTGTATTCACTTTTTTTTATCATGCACACTTTTTTTTAATCTAGTTTTAAATCGTCAACAGAGTCAGTATATATATATATATATATATATATATATATATATATATATATATATATATATATATATATATATACATACATACATACATACATACATACATACATACATATATATATATAAATATATATATATATATATATATATATATATATATATATATATGTATACACATATATACATATTACACATATATATACATACATTTATACATACACATGTATGCTTATATACACATATACATATACACACATACACATATACGTAAATACATATATATATACATATACATATACAAGCATACATATAAACATATAAACATATATACAAACATACATATACATATATACACACATACATATACATATAAACATAGATATATATAAACATATATACACATACATATACATATAAACATAGATATATATATAAACATATATACACACATACATATACATATAAACATAGATATATATATAAACATATATACACACATACATATACATATAAACATAGATATATATATAAACATATATACACACATACACATACATATAAACATAGATATATATAAACATATATATATATATATATATATATATATATACACACACACAGACACATATTTTACATATACATAAACATACATATACACATACAGTACATATACAAGTACAAATAAGAATGAAAGGTGTGTGTATGTACACACATATATATATATATATATATATATATATATATATATATATATACATACATTTATACATACATACACATGCTTATATACACACATACATATACACCTGTACTTACATGTATACAAACATATACATACATATAAACATATACACATACATATATATGTACAAATAGGAATTGAATGTGAGAATGTGTGTATGTATGTGTGTACACGCACACACACACACACACACACACACATATGTATGTGTATATATATATGTATATATATGTGACTATATATATATATATATATATATATATATATATATATATATATATATATATATATATACAGACACATATATTTACATATATACATATGAATAAACAATTTTTGTCAATCATTTTTTTTTACGTTTCAATTTATTTATTTTTTTTAACATCAAATTATGCTAAAACTTTCATTGAATGAACTAGTGATTTTTTTTTGCAATTCATTTTTAAGACTGAATATTTCTGCACCCAATTTTTTTGCAATTAATTTTTACGCACTGAATACTTCTGCACAACATTTTTTCTACGGATTTTTGTGCACAGATTTTTTTTTTTTTACATTGAATATTTCTGCTTTTATTATTCCTGCATTGATTTTTTTTTTACACCAAATTTTTTTGCATCTAATTTTTAAACACTGAATATTTCTGCACTGATCTGTCTGCAACACAAAATGTTTTTGCACTTACAATTTCTGCACTGATTTTTTTATAGTGAATTTTTGTACACTGAATATTTTGCACTGAACTTTTACACAGTGTATTTGAACACACTTCATTTTTAAACACACATTTTGCTCACAAACCTTTGTATGAATGAAGTTGTCAGCATCATTTGATGTGTAAAAACAATTCAAATGCAAAAAAAAAAAGTGTCAAAAAAAGCTTTTGCTATAAAGACACACATTACCTTATTGCACTAACCAGAAAAAGATAATACAGTATGTAATAAAGATGTGGGAACTAACAGCTTGAAACATGTGTTTAATTATTCAACAGGCTGGTAGAATTCCAGAACAAGTGCAGTAATAAGTACGTCATCATCTTGTAATTTCTCTTTACAAGCATATGAGGCCCCTGGGCGAAAATAAGACACATGCATCTTATTACCCCTCAAGATTACCATCATTACTAGTACTTTAAATGCTGGGTCAAATCCAGCCATGTTGCATTCATTTTGTGTTTGCTTGGAGTTCAAGACTGGTACTGTACTCTGTGTTTCCTCCAACAACATTGTTTAACCCCACGCTTTAAATGTCACCGCGGCAAAACAGAAGTGAAGAGGAGGTACGCGTGCCTGGAGGGCAGGCGAGCTTTATACTGCATCCCGGGGAAAAGAAGAAGAAAAAAAAAAAAAGACACAAAAAAAAAAAGTTAATTTGCAAGACCACTTACTGCCTAGTTGGCTTTAACAAGAACACGACTATTAGCTCAAATTGATTCAGTATCACCTTGACTGGGCTGCGGGATTAGCAGCAAAAATGTCCTTTTCCACTCCATTGCCCGCGTGTCCGTGCTCGTGTTTTATGACACGCCCGCCCACACTTGCGCCCTTCGCCCAGTTCCCGACATAAAGAGTGAATTCTCTCAAGCCAATCGGGCAAATAAAATATGCATCCTCTGCACCTCAGGATATGTGAAGGAGGGGGCTGGTTTGTTTGTTTGTTGCGAGTAAATACATACCAAATCATGTTGACTCGGAATGTTTTATGTCGCAGATTTGAGCAGGCACGCTCAGAATATGTTTGGAAGGTCTGCTGGTGTGCACAGTGTGTACGCAACAAGCAGAAAATACTGGGCTGAGGGTCCTCAAAAGTACTACTACCAATACCCCAATACCCTAAATCAGGTTGTTAGAATACCGCATTTTTCGGAGTATAAGTTGCAACGGCCAAAAATGCATAATAAAGAAGGAAAAAAACATATATAAGTCGCACTGGAGTATAAGTCGCATTTTTTGGGGACATTTATTTGATAAAACCCAACACCAAGAATAGACATTTGAAAGGCAATTTAAAATTAAAGCTGCAAGCAGCGATGGACGGGACCGACTTTGACGGCACATAAAATCCAAACCGGAGCAGGAATTAAAACTCTTTGGTCAACTTTTAATCAGAAGGGTTCAATCTCTCTCCTGTGCTAGTTTGAAGCCGACACGACAAACGCGCTCTGAGGAGATAATGTTTGAAAAAAGGTGACCGGTTTTTACAAAACTTTTGTTTTGAAGGGGAAATTGCAAACCTCCTGTTGATTTTTGCTTGGGGTTGTCAATATATGAAATGTAGGTCTAAGTGAGACCTACGTAGAAGTTTTTGTTTCATGTCTCTAAGACATTCCTACTGGAAGTTACAGGCAGTTTTGTATGAGTTTTCTTCCTAGGAGAAGTTGTGTCTGTGTTTTCTTCCTCGGGGGCGCAGTTTTTTTTTTTTATTAGATCGCAATTTTTGCCAGTCTTGATGTGTGTCCCCAGTTTGGTGAGTTTTGAAGCATGTTAAGGGGGTCAAATTACAGCTCAAATAAGCAAAAGTGATTATTTTTACTAAAATGTTGTTTTGAAGGGGGAATTGCCAACTTCCTGTTGATCTTTGCTGAAGGATGTCAACGTATGAAATCAAGGTCTAAGTCAGACCTACATAGATATTTTTGTTTCATGTCTCTACGACATTTCTACCGGAAGTTACAAGCAGTTTTGTCTGTGTTTTTTCCTAGGGGGTGCTAGAGCGCAATTTTGAGTTTTGGGGTTTGGTTTTTTATTAGATGGCAATTTTTGCCAGTCCTGATGTGTGTGTCAAATATGGTGAGTTTTGAAGCATGTTAAGGTGGTCAAATTACAGCTCAAAGAGGCGGCGGAATAATAATAATAAAACGGACGAAATACAATAGGGTCCTCTGTCCCAAAGGGACATTGCGGTCCCTAATTAAAGCTGCAAGCAGCGATGGACGGGACCGACTTTGACGGCACGAAAAATCCAAACCGGAGCCGTAATTAAAACTCTTTGGTCAACTTTTAATCAGAAGGGTTCAATCTCTCTCCAGTGCTAGTTTGAAGCCGACACGACAAACGCGCTCAGAGGAGATAATGTTTGAAAAAAGGTGACCGGTTTTTACAAAACTTTTGTTTTGAAGGGGGAATTGCAAACTTCCTGTTGATTTTAGCTGGGGTTTGTCAATATATGAAATGTAGGTCTAAGTGAGACCTACATAGAGGTTTTTGTTTCATGTCTCTCCGACCTTCCTCGTGGGAGTTACAGGCAAGTTTTCTCTGAGTTTTCTTCCTAGGAGCAGTTGTGTCTGTGTTTTCTTCCTAAGGGGCGCTAGAGCGCAATTTTGAGTTTTGGGGTTGTTTTTTTTTATTAGATCGCAATTTTTGCCAGTCTTGATGTGTATGTCCAGTTTGGTGAGTTTTGAAGCATGTTAAAGGGGTCAAATTACAGCTCAAAGAGGCAAAAGTGACTCTTTTTACTAAAAGTTTATTTTGAAGGGGGAATTGGCAACTTCCTGTTGATCTTTGCTGAAGGTTGTCAATGTATGAAATCTAGGTCTAAGTCAGACCTACATAGATATTTTTGTTTCATGTCTCTACGACATTTCTACCGGAAGTTACAAGCAGTTTTGTCTGTGTTTTTTCCTAGGGGGCGCTAGAGCGCAATTTTGAGTTTTGGGGTTTGGTTTTTTATTAGATGGCAAGTTTCGCCAGTCCTGATGTGTGTGTCAAATATGGTGAGTTTTGAAGCATGTTAAGGGGGTCAAATTACAGCTCAAAGAGGCGGCGGAATAATAATAATAAAACGGACGAAATACAATAGGGTCCTCTGACCCAAAGGGACATTGCGGTCCCTAATAAAACGGACAAAATACAATAGGGTCCTCTGTCCCAAACGGACATTGCGGTCCCTAATTAAAGCTGCAAGTAGCGATGGACGGGACCGACTTTGACGGCACGTAAAATCCAAACCGGAGCAGTAATTAAAACTCTTTGGTCAACTTTTAATCAGAAGGGTTCAATCTCTCTCCTGTGCTAGTTTGAAGCCGACACGACAAACGCGCTCTGAGGAGATAATGTTTGAAAAAAGGTGACGGGTTTTTACAAAACTTTTGTTTTGTGGGGGGAATTGCAAACATCCTGTTGATTTTTGCTGGGGGTTGTCAATATATGAAATGTTGGTCTAAGTGAGACCTACATAGAGGTTTTTGTTTCATGTCTCTAAGACATTCGTACTGGAAGTTACAGGCAGTTTTGTCTGAGTTTTCTTCCTAGGAGCAGTTGTGTCCGTGTTTTCTTCCGAGGGGGCACTAGAGCGCAATTTTGAGTTTTGTTTTTTTTTTGTTTTTTTTTATTAGATCGCAATTTTTGCCAGTCTTGATGTGTGTGTCCAGTTTGGTGAGTTTTGAAGCATGTTAAGGGGGTCAAATTACAGCTCAAATAGGCAAAAGTGATTATTTTTGCTAAAGTTTTGTTTTGAAGGGGGAATTGCAAACTTCCTGTTGATCTTTGCTGAAGGATGTCAACGTATGAAATCTAGGTCTAAGTCAGACCTACATAGAGATTTTTGTTTCATGTCTCTACGACATTCCTACCGGAAGTTACAAGCAGTTTTCTCTGTGTTTTTTCCTAGGGGGCGCTAGAGCGCAATTTTGAGTTTTGGGGTTTGTTTTTTTCATTAGATGGCAATTTTCGCCAGTCCTGATGTGTGTGTCAAATATGGTGAGTTTTGAAGCATGTTAACGGGGTCAAATTACAGCTCAAAGAGGCGGCGGAATAATAATAATAAAACGGACGAAATACAATAGGGTCCTCTGTCCCAAAGGGACATTGCGGTCCCTAATTAAAGCTGCAAGCAGCGATGGACGGGACCGACTTTGACGGCACATAAAATCCAAACCGGAGCAGTAATTAAAACTCTTTGGTCAACTTTTAATCAGAAGGGTTCAATCTCTCTCCTGTGCTAGTTTGAAGCCGACACGACAAACGCGCTCAGAGGAGATAGTGTTTGAAAAAAGGTCACCGGTTTTTACAAAACTTTTGTTTTGAAGGGGGAATTGCAAACTTCCTGTTGATTTTAGCTGGGGTTTGTCAATATATGAAATGTAGGTCTAAGTGAGACCTACATAGAGGTTTTTGTTTCCTCGTGGGAGTTACAGGCAAGTTTTCTCTGAGTTTTCTTCCTAGGAGCAGTTGTGTCTGTGTTTTCTTCCTAAGGGGCGCTAGAGCGCAATTTTGAGTTTTGGGGTTGGGTTTTTTTATTAGATCGCAATTTTTGCTAGTCTTGATGTGTGTGTCCAGTTTGGTGAGTTTTGAAGCATGTTAAAGGGGTCAAATTACAGCTCAAAGAGGCAAAAGTGACTGTTTTTACTAAAAGTTTATTTTGAAGGGGGAATTGGCAACTTCCTGTTGATCTTTGCTGAAGGTTGTCAATGTATGAAATCTAGGTCTAAGTCAGACCTACATAGATATTTTTGTTTCATGTCTCTACGACATTTCTACCGGAAGTTACAAGCAGTTTTGTCTGTGTTTTTTCCTAGGGGGCGCTATACATACCATAAACCTTCATATCTGTATTCTCAGCTGTTGCTTGCTAATGACAGTCACAACTATGGTACCAGGCTAGCCACTAAGAGGTGCTTTCACCCGTCTTAAACCCAAAAGTGATGTTTTGAAAAAGACTGTAGTGTATATGGCAATCACTTACTGGAATCGACTTCCACAATATCTGGTATCAATCACCAGCACAGTGGGTTTTAAGAATAGACTAAGAGGAGAAGTATTGCAAAAAGAGATTATTCTAGATTGTACCTAATGTCATGACTGTTTTTATTGACTATCTTATTGATTGTGGGACAAGCAGTAGAAAATGGATGGATGGTACTTTTTCGTCACTTATTGTTTGTCTTTGGTACACTAATGTGTATATTTTAGGCCATTGATTCTTTGTTTTATTTTTGCAAAAAATAAATAAATAATAATAAATAAATATATATATATATATATATATATATATATATATATATATATATATATATATATATATATATATATATATATATATATATATATTTTTTTTTTATATTGCTCTTTTTATCTTTGGT
>NC_084568.2:32852500-32865000 GCF_033978685.3 Nerophis lumbriciformis | reverse complement strand
CTGCGACCCCGACGTCAAGGCCTTGTTCACAAGACCGGACATTGACATGCCCACTGGGTCACGCTATCACCAGTGGACAGCTTCCAAGTATGTCAGGGTCCACCCGGGAATAGCGTGCGTGTGCCCACATGTGTCTTCTCCGCGTGCAATGATGTGTTGTTTTGCTTTGCGTTCATAGTGAAAACTCCCCTGAGACCAACCATTGTTGTTCCCATACTAAACTAACTAACTAAGGAGCAGCCCTTGAAATCCATTCCAATTGACTTCAAGTACAGTCGTTGCCTTCATGATAATTCATATTTAGCATTGTAATGTGGAAAAGGTAATTCCGACGTTTCCGAGTATTACATTCAGAGATCTCGGCGGTCGCCGTGCAGAATGTGGTTGCTAAGGAACAAGACGTGTTATTTGTGTGTCTTAAAGGATTATGGATGACTCTACGCCTTTGTTGGCTAACCAGCCAATTAGAAGGAGTCTGTTGTTATGACGGACGTGTCTCAGAGGGTGACGTGTGTGGCCCGCGAGGACGGTCGCTTGAAAAACACAAACACGTTTGTTACTGGATAATTATTCTCTGCCTTGGAGACGTTGTATGTGTGAGTAATATGCTATTATAGTTGGCTAATGTTGCGTTTTAGACCAGAATAAAGCTCAATTAAAGACATTTATTACGCATGTCAAGCTTGTTTGCTATTGTTGGCTTAGCTGTTGTGTAGCTGCTAGCTCCTACCATTTTGACCTTTTTGTAAATTACTTGACTAAAATAAAAATAAAAAAAGACGCTACAGGACCGCTTGTATCGAAGATTATATCAGACATTTTAGAAGCAAGCCGATATCAGCCGATACTTGTTTTTTTGCTGATATCGTACTGGTGTCTGATATCAATAGGATAGGACACCCCAAGTCAGAGGTAGGGCAATCTGGAATATATTGTAAAATAAATAAGCACTAATCCCTTAGCATTCTTGAAATACATATAAATAGCCTTGATAATCACAATATATTTAATTAAAGCCCAAGTCCAGGGGTCCACAAACTGTTGGACTCAGGGGCCACATTGGGTTAAAAGAACTTGGCCGGGCTATCAATTTGTCTGTGTGTATGTATGTGTGTGTGTGTGTGTGTGTACGAAAAAAAAGAAAAATATATAAAAAAAATATTTATATATTAAAAATAAAATAAAAAAAACATATATATATATATATATATATATATAGAGAGAGAAAGTATATATAAATATATATATATATATATATATATATATATATATATATATATATATATATATATATATATATATATATAAATACATAGATGCATATTTTTTGGAATTTGCAGTTTATATTATACATTTCAAATATATATTATATATTTTATATATGTATGCATATATACTGTATACACATATATATTATATATATATATATAAAACATATGTATATATATGTATATGTATTTAATGTATATAATATACTTTATAAATATAAAATGCATATACCTATATATATTTTGCATTGGCATACATATTTTCTATCTATACAGTATATCATATATATATATATATATATATATATATATATATATATATATATATATATATATAAATATACATATTTTTATTTTTATTTTTTAATTTATTTATTTATATATATATAATTCACTGTATACATATAAAATACATAAGCCTATATATACACATCTTTATTTATATACATACATATGCATATATATATACATTCACATTTATTTATATATATATATATACATATTTTTGTATGTGTATATATAAAATATACTGAGCAAAAATATAAACGCAACACTTTTGTTTTTGCTCCCATTTTTCACGAGTTGAACTCAAAGATCTAAAACTTTCACGATATACACAAAATACCTATTCCTCGCAAATAGTGTTCACAAATCTGTCTAAAGCTGTGCTAGTGAGCATTTCTTCTTTGCCAAGATAATCCATCCCACCTCACAGGTGTGGCATATCAAGATGCTGATTAAACAGCACGATTATTGCACAGTTGTGCCTTAGGCCACTCTGAAATGTGCAGTTTTATCACACAGCACAATGCCGCGGATGTTTTGAGGGAGCGTGCGGTTGGCATGCTGACTGCAGGAATGTCCGCCGGAGCTGTTGCCTGTGAATTGAATGTTCATTTCTCTACCAAGAGCCAACTCCAAAGGCGTTTCAGAGAATTTGGCAGTACATCCAACCGGCCTCACCACACCAGCCCATGACCTCCACATCCAGCAGGCTCGTGGTTCCTCATCGGGGTCTGGACCTGACTGCAGCAATAGGTATTTTGTGTACACATGTTTGAGTTCAAACTCATGAAACGTGGGAGCCAAATGAAGTGTTGCGTTTATATTTTTGTTAAATACACGCAACCCACCCCACCCCACACGCTCCGGTCTGGCCCGGGCCAGATAGTCTCAACATACCTGAGCTTATGATCCCTGGTTCGCCCGGACAGGAAGCTGTATTGTTGCACATGCGCGTCTCTCGCAGGGCGCCGCTGCACAGTGTCCCGTAAGGAGAGGAAACACACGAGCGCGTCCTCACTTGCCAGCCGTGGCCACATGTGAGGGAACACACGCTCCACTGGGACCACTCCTCGGCCGCTGGGTCGCCTACGGATTTGGACACACAGGCTGGTTCTTATCCATGTTTTCAGAGGGGAGGACATGTGGAACACTTTCAGGACCGACAAAATCCTCCTTATTTTTTCAACAATGGACTTTTGAGAGAAGCTCTACTATAGCTCTATATATATATATATATATATATATATATATATATATATATATATATATATACACACATACATATTACACATATATATACAAGAACGGAATGGAATCGTGTGGTGCTCAAAGATTCACAGCCCTACAAATTAGACTTATTTCACAGCAGCAACCTCTTGTTCAGCGGCCCTTCCCCCCCGATCCTTCTCTTTTCTCCCTCTGTTTGCTCCTTTCTCATCGGCTCCCCCCTTTCCATTGTTAATGTTACTTTTTTAATTGTAACTTTTTTGAATTTTTGTGATTTCTGATTGCTTGTGAGGGCACCAAAAAGACTTCAGTGTATTGAGAAGAAAGAAAGGGACTTTTGGGAAGCCATTATTCATACTTACACTATTTATGGAGAAATTCGCTTCACTATACAAACTTTGATGTACAAACCCTGTTCAAGAACCAATTAAGTTCGTAAATCGAGGTCCCACCATCCATTCCTACCCAGGTGCTTCCTAGAAAGAGATGATTAGCTGCTAAGTCATTCCACATCATGCGAAATTGTTTTCCAAGCACGGTGTTCTTTGACAGCGGCGTCATCAGGCGGCGGGGAAGGAAATCAAATTAATTTCACGTCCGTTAATCGCATTACATCTTCATTAACACGCCGTGAGTCAGGGTTTAAGCTCGTCTCCGACGCCCGGAGGAACGGCGGGGTGGGAGCGGCGAGGAAGCGAGAGACAACACGAGACAGAGCCCGGGGTTTTCCATGACAGAAGGGGCGTATGTGTGTGTGTGTGTGTGTGTGTGTGTGTGTGTGTGTCCATATGCTCATAGGTGCAGGACCACCTGTTGCCATGTAGGTCACCACCTAATGTCATGCATCCATCCAAAGGCACAGCTGACTGCACTTGACATTTTTTTTGTCTCCTGTTGAATAGAAAATGTCATAACTGGTTCAATCACTCAATCTTTCTGTTTTATATATATATATATATATATATATATATATATATATATATATATATATATATATATATATATATATATATATATATATACATATATATATATATATATATACATACATATATATATATATATATATATACATACATATATATATATATATATATATATGTTTATCCATCCAATTTATACCGCATATTCCCATATATATATATATATATATATATATATATATATATATATATATATATATATATATATATATATATATATATATATATATATATATATATATTATTTTTTTAAATCACAGTTCTGTGATGAATTACATTCCTCCGTAAAATAGATAAACAGCTCTGATATATTTCTATATTACTCAGAATAAACCTGGTTTTGTTGAATACAATTCGACCCAAACATTTTATAAAAATACAAATAAGGCAACAAGAGAAGTATCCAACACTTTTCTTTTCTAAAGTAAATAAGTACAGAGATTATCTACATCGGTAGATGTGGTCCCCCCAAGTTTTTTACTTGGGGGGGCCACATTGGGCTAAAAAAATTGGTTGAGGGCCAAAAGCCGACTACATGTAAAGTAACTATATATATATATATATATTTTTTTTTTAGACCAGTTGATCTGCCGTCTCTCTTTTCTGCTCTGCCCTCCTCTCCTGCGTGGACCACATATAATGCGCTAGCTGTTCAAAGTCAGGAACCGGGGTGGACCACTCCTCTTTGTCTACATGCAAGATGATCCCTGCTGGCCCCACTATGGACTGGACTGTCACGTTATTAACCGTATCCACTCGGCGTCCATTGCACTGGTCACCTGGGGATGGGGAGTGGGGGGCAGGGGGTATGGAGAGGGGGTCCCCACATCTGCAGTCCCTTCCAAGGTTTCTCATTGCACCCAAATGGTTGAGTTTTTTCTTTTCTTGCCAGTCTTTTTTCTTGGATCTGAGCCGAGGATTTTGTGGCTTGTGCAGCCCTTTGAGACACTTGTGATAAAGGGCTATCTAAATAAACTTAGATTGTTTGATTTATTGATATATATATATACATATATATATGCATACATATTAATTTATTGGATATATAATTAACAATTAATATAATTGGATATTAGGAGTATGTGAAAGTTTGACTCCTACCTTGTTTACTTCCGTGACGACCTCCTTAAGGTTATTTAACCAATCAGAAATATCAAGCAGCTAAAATGTGCCAAACATGGGTATGTGTGGGGAGAGAGTTTTGCATTTTCCCCCATCATGCTTTGTAATGGATTTTAATGGGTGTTATTTTGAATTTTTTAATGGTGCACGGACATTTTTTTTTTATAATATCCACAAAGTTGAGTGAGCAGGTTGTATTATGTGTGACCACATATGTTGACATTTTGTATCTGTTGGTTGTTTTCATTGTGTCATAAAACTAAATTATTAATTTTTTTTTGCACCATGACTAGGGAAGGTTGTTTGCATTGGGTCATATCAGTAATTGCTGCGCATGCTTACATTCAGAGCATAATTAGACGACCTCCTTAAGGTTTTTTAACCAATCAGAAATATCAAGCAGCTAAAATGTGCCAAACATGGGTATGTGTGGGGAGAGAGTTTTGCATTTTTCCCCATCATGCTTTGTAATGGATTTTAATGGGTGTTATTTTGAATTTTTTTAATGGTGCACGGACATTTTTTTTTATAATATCCACAAAGTTGAGTGAGCAGGTTGTGTAATGTGGACCACATATGTTGACATTTTGTATCTGTTGGTTGTTTTCATTGTGTCATAAAACTAAATTATTCATATTTTTTTTTGCACGATGACTAGGGAAGGTTGTTTGCATTGGGTCATATCAGTAATTGCTGCGCATGCTTACATTCAGAGCATAATTAGATGACCTCCTTAAGGTTCTTTAACCAATCAGAAATATCAAGCAGCTAAAATGTGCCAAACATGGGTATGTGTGGGGAGAGTGTTGCATTTTTCCCCATCATGCTTTGTAATGAATTTTAATGGGTGTTATTTTGAATTTTTTAATGGTGCACGGACATTTTTTTTTTATATAATATCCACAAAGTTGAGTGAGCAGGTTGTATTATGTGTGACCACATATGTTGACATTTTGTATCTGTTGGTTGTTTTCATTGTGTCATAAAACTAAATTATTCATAATTTTTTTTGCACGATGACTAGGGAAGGTTGTTTGCATTGGGTCATATAAGTAATTGCTGCGCATGCTTACATTCAGAGCATAATTAGACGACCTCCTTAAGGTTTTTTAACCAATCAGAAATATCAAGCAGCTAATATGTGCCAAACATGGGTATGTGTGGGGAGAGAGTGTTGCATTTGTCCCCATCATGCTTTGTAATGGATATTAATGGGTGTTAATTTGAATTTTTTAATAGTGCACGGACATTTTTTTTAATATAATATCCACAAAGTTGAGTGAGCAGGTTGTGTTATGTGTGACCACATATCTTGACATTTTGTATCAGTTGGTTGTTTTCATTGTGTCATAAAACTAAATTATTCATAATTTTTTTTGCACCATGACTAGGGAAGGTTGTTTGCATTGGGTCATATAAGTAATTGCTGCGCATGCTTACATTCAAAGCATAATTAGAGGTCATTGAACTGAATTACTCACGTTGTGCATTCGATGGCGATTGTCATACTATTGATATTGTGGGTAAGACTCCTTGATCGGCTCATGGCGTCTCGCGGCCGCAATTGGCCCGCGGGCCTTACGGGACGGCGTGCCGCGGTTGGGAGAGTGGCTGTGCCAGCAACCTGAGGGTTCCTGGTTCGATCCCCACCTTCTACCAACCTCGTCACGTCCGTTGTGTCCTTGGGCAAGACACTTTTCCTTTGCTCCTGATGGGTGGTGGTTAGGGTCTTGCATGGCAGCTCCCGCCATCAGTGTGTGAATGTGTGTGTGAATGGGTGAATGTGGAAGTAGTGTCAAAGCGCTTTGAGTACCTTGAAGGTAGAAAAGCGCTATACAAGTATAACTGTTAGAATAATTTTATCTAAGTTATCACAAAAACTTTGCGTTGAAATAAGTTCCCGGTGAGAAGACCAAAAGCTGTCTTTGAACCTACCAAGAAGAAGGCTTGTAAAATTCCACTGTGTAGGGGGAAGCAACATGAAGGTGTTTCTGTTTATTTCATGTATTGTAATCAACAGAAAGATATTGTTTTAACCCAAGAACTACAAAGCGGAGAGAAGGCAGAATCTGCCCAAGTTCCAGACGACTTCTTTTTGAACTCTTTTACGAACCTCTTTTCGAACTCTTTTACGAACTTCTTCTTTGAACTCTTTTACGAACCTCTTCTTTGAACTCTTTTACGAACTTCTTCTTTGAACTCTTTTACGAACCTCTTCTTTGAACTCTTTTACGAACCTCTTCTTTGAACTCTTTTACGAACCTCTTCTTTGAACTGTTTTTTACGACCTTTTCTGTGAACTGCTTACGACCCCGTCCCTTTGGAAACAGCTGTTGGCATACGGTCAGGGAAAGTCCAAATAAAGGAGGAGGCGTACAATCTTTCGCCAGAGCGTGCTGGAGACTATACAAGAGTACAGACCAGACGTTTCTCCTCAAATTGAGCCAAATTTTATTCCGTCTGTTTAAGTCTTTGCTTCTTGTCCTATTTAATAATGTCTTCAGTGTTTGAACCTGACAATAACCCATTTACCATTTAAAATTGGATGGATGGCTGGCATTACTTTGGACAACTCTACATCAGTGGTTCTTAACCTTGTTGGAGGTACCGAACCCCACCAGTTTCATATGCGCATTCACCGAACCCTTCTTTAGTGAAAAATAAAATGTTTTTTTTTTTTAAGAAATTCAAGACAAAGTTATATGTTTTTGGTAACACTTTAGTATGGGGAACATATTCTAAAAAACAAAGACTTAATTTAGAGTGTTTTGGACACTAGGGGAACATATTCTAAGTAATAAAGACTTAATTTAGAGTTATTTGGTTAGGGTTAGGGTTAGAAGGTTATAATAAGGCCATGCCGAATAAGGCATTAATAAGTACTTAAAGGGGAACATTATCACAATTTCAGTCGGGTTAAAACCATTAAAAATCAGTTCCCAGTGGCTTATTTTATTTTTCGAAGTTTTTTTCAAAATTTTACCCATCACGCAATATCCCTAAAAAAAGCTTCAAAGTGCCTGATTTTAACCATCGTTACATACACCCGTCCATTTTCCTGTGACGTCACATAGTGATGCCAATACAAACAAAACATGGCGCATAGAACAGCAAGCTATAGCGACATTAGCTCGGATTCAGACTCGGATTTCAGGGGCTTAAGCGAAATTGAAGAAGAAACTGAAGCTATTGAGCCATATCGGTTTGAACCGTATGCAAGCGAAACCGACGAAAATGACACGACAGCCAGCAACACGGGAGAAAGCGAGGACGAATTTGGCAATCGCCTTCTAACCAACGATTGGTATGTGTTTGTTTTTAAGTGTTGTAATGTTTTTAAGCTAAATTATTGGTAAACACAGTTTATGTATAATAATTTACGTAAAACCGCGAGTAATGAATAAAGTTTTCATCAATTAATATATTCTGTAGACATACCCTCATCCACTTTCTTTTCCTGAAAGCTGATCTGTCCAGTTTTGGAGTTGATTTTAGCAGGCCAGGGAAGCTAGGGTCGATATTCTTCTCTTGATCATCTTCGGTGGCATAAGGGACGGTGTGAGCCAAGACATCCAGGGGGTTTAGCTCGCTCGTCTCCGGGAACAAACTGCCGCCATTGCTTGCCGTGCTAGCGAGGTCCTTTGTCCCTGAATTGCTCACACACTCCGGCAGATTCAATGGGGGTCTGGCGGCAGATTTCTTTGACTTTATCGTTGGAAATGCATCTGCTTTGAGTGTCGCAGGATATCCACACATTCTTGCCATCTCTGTCGTAGCATAGCTTTCGTCGGTAAAGTGTGCGGAACAAACGACTGACCATTTCGTCGGCTTTCCCCACACCCACGTATTTTGAACAAATTTCGTCCAATTTCTTGCCACTTTCGCATCTTTGGGCCACTGGTGCAACTTGAATCCGTCCCTGTTCGTGTTGTTACACCCTCCGACAACACACCGACGAGGCATGATGTCTCCAAGGTACGGAAAACAGTCGAAAAAAACGGAAAATAACAGAACTGATTTGAATCGGTGTTTGTAATGTGTTTGAGAAAATGGCGGATTGCTTCCCGATGTGACGTCACGTTGTGAATATTAGAAAGGCGTTTAATTCGCCAAAATTCACCCATTTAGAGTTCGGAAATCGGTTAAAAAAATATATGGTCTTTTTTCTGCAACATCAAGGTATATATTGACGCTTACATAGGTCTGGTGATAATGTTCCCCTTTAAGAGCCAATATGTTACTAATATGCATGTTAATAAGCAACTAATTAATGGTGAATATGTTCCCCATACTAAAGTGTTAACATGTTTTATTACTGGTGCATAAAATGAAGCGTGCATGAACATCACCTTGTTCAAACAACAAAACCAACACAGTGCATAAACTCACAACAAATTAAACACCTGCAAATCAGTCAGCTGTTGCCGTATCCGTAATACGCCGATAGGGAGACATTTTTATTTACACGATGAGTCGGGTGTGTTTTGACCTCCGCCGAGCCCCTGAGCTCGACTCACCGAACCCAGGTTAAGAACCACTGCTCTACATCAACAATATGATTTTTCTTTATATATTTTTTTTAATCGATTAAAAATCTTTACGAATAAAAATCGCGATTAATTGAAAAATCTATTTTTTTCACACCCCTAACAAATATAGTTAGCATATACACAAACACCAACCTTTAACATTGGCTCACTACTGGAAGCCCTCCGAATGTGGACCTTTAATGTTAGAGTCAAAGATTCTTGTTTTTCCAGCCTGGAAACTTGTGCATTTTGTACACATGTTACGCACCTGTTTGTGCCTGAAACACACCTGGCTGGTCAGCTGATCTTGGTCTTTGCGTCTTCACCTTCAGGTCGTCGTCGTCGTACGGGTCTACAAGCAAACAAGAATTCTGTTAAAGGGGAACATTATCACCAGACCTATGTAAGCGTCAATATATACCTTGATGTTGCAGAAAAAAGACCATATATTTTTTTAACCGATTTCCGAACTCTAAATGGGTGAATTTTGGCAAATTAAACGCCTTTCTATTATTCGCTGTCGGAGCGATGACGTCACGTTGTGACGTCACATCGGGAAGCAATCCGCCATTTTCTCACTTTCGTCGGTGTGTTGTCAGAGGGTGTAACAACACGAACAGGGACGGATTCAAGTTGCACCAGTGGCCCAAAGATGCGAAAGTGGCAAGAAATTGGACGAAATTTGTTCAAAATACGAGGCTGCGGGGAAAGCCGACGAAATGGTCAGTCGTTTGTTCCGCACACTTTACCGACGAAAGCTATGCTGCGACAGAGATGGCAAGAATGTGTGGATATCCTGCGACACTCAAAGCAGATGCATTTCCAACGATAAAGTCAAAGAAATCTGCCGCCAGTCCCGCATTGAATCTGCCGGAGTGTGTGAGCAATTCAGGGACAAAGGACCTCGCTAGCACGGCAAGCAATGGCGGCAGTTTGTTCCCGCAGACGAGCGAGCTAAACCCCCTGGATGTCTTGGCTCACACCGTCCCTTATGCCACCGAAGATGATCAAGAGAAGAATATCGACCCTAGCTTCCCTGGCCTGCTAAAATCAACTCCAAAACTGGACAGATCAGCTTTCAGGAAAAGAAAGTGGATGAGGGTATGTCTACAGAATATATTAATTGATGAAAACTTTATTCATTACTCGCGGTTTTACGTAAATTATTATACATAAACTGTGTTTACCAATAATTTAGCTTAAAAACATTTATTTTTTTCAATCATTCGAGTACATTCGGGTAGTCTTGTGTAATGCAGTATTTTGTGTCTATTTAGGTATGGTTAACCTGAGTGCTGAAATTGTGGAAAAATATATGTTCTTAGCGCGCCTGAAATGGGCTGTCTGCACTCTCAAAGTGCATGTTGTTGCCAAATGTATTTCATATGCTGTAAACCTAGTTCATAGTTGTTAGTTTCCTTTAATGCCAAACAAACACATTCCAATCGTTGGTTAGAAGGTGATGGCCGAATTCGTCCTCGCTTTGTCCCGTGTCGCTGGCTGTCGTGTCGTTTTCGTCGTTTTCGCTTGCATACGGTTCAAACCGATATGGCTCAATAGCTTCAGTTTCTTCTTCAATTTCGTTTTCGCTACCTGCCTCCACACTACAACCATCCGTTTCAATACATGCGTAATCTGTTGAATCGCTTAAGCCGCTGAAATCCGAGTCTGAATCCAAGCTAATGTCGCTATAGCTTGCTGTTCTTTCCGCCATGTTTGTTTGTGTTGGCATCACTATGTGACGTCACAGGAAAATGGACGGGTGTATATAACGATGGTTAAAATCAGGCACTTTGAAGCTTTTTTTAGGGATATTGCGTGATGGGTAAAATTTTGAAAAAAACTTCGAAAAATAAAATAAGCCACTGGGAACTGATTTTTAATGGTTTTAACCCTTTTGAAATTGTGATAATGTTCCCCTTTAAGTTCCCGCTTTATCACATCGGCCATCTGAGCAAGTACCCAACGGGGAAGAATTATCTGTGTTATTGTTTCATAATCACTACACCGGTGCGGATCTTGGAGATAACAACAACAATAATATCCAAGTACAGTACATTTCCCACCTAATTACTCATGCTAAGAAGCAAACGTGGAACAGTCTCACACTTTATTTGTCAACAAATCTCAGCTTGACAGACTTTTAGTGCATGGACTGACTCTGATGTTGACAGTTGTAAATAAACAAGACAAACAATATTTTGACATTTGAAGCCACTCTTTTGTGGCGTGTCACTTCATCTTGAGTGGAGGAAAAAAATAAAAAAATACGAGGGTAAAAAAGAACAGCTATTGGGATTTTAGCAGCGAGCACAATGTCATGATGAAGGCTGAAGTCAACACAGCGGTGACAGTGATTGGGTGATGCGGCGCCTCAGACTGACAAGGCCTCAGAAGACACAGGTTTTCTTTCACACAGTGAAAGCTTCAAAAAAAAAAAAATAAAAATAAAAAAAAATGAAGTGTTTGTTGTCGGCTGTGACTCGCAAATATGATACGCTGTGACCTGACTGGCTAAGGCCCCGTTTACACTAAGCTGGATAAGGTTATCACTAGAGATGTCCGATAATATCGGACTGCCGATATTATCGACCGATAAATGCTTTAAAATGTAATATCGGAAATTATCGGTATCGGTTTCAAAAAGTTAAATTTATGACCTTTTAAAACGCCGCTGTGTACACGGACGTAGGGAGAAGTACAGAGCGCCAATAAACCTTAAAGGCACTGCCTTTGCGTGCCGGCCCAGTCATATAATATCTACGGCTTTTCACACACACACACAAGTAAATGCAAAGCATATTTGGTCAACAGCCATACAGGTCACACTTAGGGTGGCCGTATAAACAACTTTAACACTGTTACAAATATGCGCCACAGTGTGAACTCACACCAAACAAGATTGACAAACACATTTTGGGAGAACATCCGCACCGTAACAGAACATAAACACAACAGAACAAATACCCGGAACCCCTTGCAGCACTAACTCTTCCTCTGTTAGTATTATAAACTTAAAATGGCTTTCTTTTTGTATTGTTTCTGTTTCACAAATTCCTCAGTAAATTCACCAAAACGTCACCGTG
>NC_084568.2:32827500-32847500 GCF_033978685.3 Nerophis lumbriciformis | reverse complement strand
CTGAGAAGACACATTTTTGAAGCTTCTCAGGTGGAATTCTTTCCCATTCTTGCTTGATGTACAGCTTAAGTTGTTCAACAGTCCGGGGGTCTCCGTTGTGCTATTTTAGGCTTCATAATGCGCCACACATTTTCAATGGGAGACAGGTCTGGACTACAGGCAGGCCAGTCTAGTACCCGCACTCTTTTACTATGAAGCCACGTTGATGTAACACGTGGCTTGGCATTGTCTTGCTGAAATAAGCAGGGGCGTCCATGGTAACGTTGCTTGGATGGCAACACATGTTGCTCCAAAACCTGTATGTACCTTTCAGTATTAATGGCGCCTTCACAGATGTGTAAGTTACCAATGTCTTGGGCACTAATACACCCCCATACCATCACAGATGCTGGCTTTTCAACTTTGCGCCTATAACAATCCGGATGGTTTTTTTCCTCTTTGGTCCAGAGGACACGACGTCCACAGTTTCCAAAAACAATTTGAAATGTGGACTCGTCAGACCACAGAACCCTTTTCCACTTTGTATCAGTCCATCTTAGATGAGCTCAGGCCCAGCGAAGCTGATGCCGTTTCTGGGTGTTGTTGATAAATGGTTTTCGCCTTGCATAGGAGAGTTTTAACTTGCACTTACAGATATAGCGACCAACTGTAGTTACTGACAGTGGGTTTCTGAAGTGTTCCTGAGCCCATGTGGTGATATCCTTTACACACTGATGTCGTTTGTTGATGCAGTACAGCCTGAGGGATCGAAGGTCACAGGCTTAGCTGCTTACGTGCAGTGATTTCTCCAGATTCTCTGAACCCTTTGATGATATTACGGACCGTAGATGGTGAAATCCCTAAATTCCTTGCAATAGCTGGTTGAGAAAGGTTTTTCTTAAACTGTTCAACAATTTGCTCACGCATTTGTTGACAAAGTGGTGACCCTCGCCCCATCCTTGTTTGTGAATGACTGAGCATTTCATGAAATCTACTTTCATACCCAATCATGGCACCCACCTGTTCCCAATTTGCCTGTTCACCTGTGGAAATGTTCCAAATAAGTGTTTGATGAGCATTCCTCAACTTTATCAGTATTTATTGCCACCTTTCCCAACTTCTTTGTCACGTGTTGCTGGCATCAAATTCTAAAGTTAATGATTATTTGCAAAAAAAAAAAAATGTTTATAAGTTTGAACATCTAATATGTTGTTTTTGTAGCATATTCAACTGAATATGGGTTGAAAAGGATTTGCAAATCATTGTATTCCGTTTATATTTACATTTAACACAATTTCCCAACTCATATGGAAACGGGGGTTGTACATACATATGTACACATATATATACACATAGATATATATGTACACGCACATATATACATGTATGTGCACACACAAATATACATATATATGCACGCACACATATACATATATATGTGCGTGTACATATATACATAGTGTATATATGTGCACTCACATATATATGTATATATCTAGAATTTTACCGCTGTCTATCATGATACCGTTTATCGTTGCATCCCTACTCAATTAACAAGTAAAAAGTCAAGGGTGGTCACGGCATGTTGCTGCCGTAAATGTTGGTCAGTTTTTAGGGCAATACAGCAAATGACAAGGGCGGTCGCGGAAAATGCCGCAGTTAAATTCGAGCCCTGTATATGTACACACATATATACACATATATATACGCATATGTACAAACATATATACACATACACTATATTGCGTAAAGTATTTGACCACCCATCCAAATGATGAGAATCAGGTGTCCTAATCACTTGGCCCGGTGTAAAAAATCAAGCACTTAGGCATGGAGACCATCCATCCATCCATCTTCTTCCGCTTATCCGAGGTCGGGTCGCGGGGGCAGCAGCCTAAGCAGGGAAGCCCAGACTTCCCTCTCCCCAGCCACTTTGTCCAGCTCTTCCTGTGGGATCCCGAGGCGTTCCCAGGCCAGCCGGGAGACATAGTCTTCCCAACGTGTCCTGGGTCTTCCCCGCGGCCTCCTACCGGTCGGACATGCCCTAAACACCTCCCTAGGGAGGCGTTCGGGTGGCATCCTGACCAGATGCCCGAACCACCTCATCTGGCTCCTCTCGATGTGGAGGAGCAGCGGCTTTACTTTGAGCTCCCCGCGGATGACAGAGCTTCTCACCCTATCTCTAAGGGAGAGCCCCGCCACCCGGCGGAGGAAACTCATTTCGGCCGCTTGTACCCGTGATCTTGTCCTTTCCGTCATAACCCAAAGCTCATGACCATAGGTGAGGATGGGAACGTAGATCGACCGGTAAATTGAGAGCTTTGCCTTCCGGCTCAGCTCCTTCTTCACCACAACGGATCGATACAGCGTCCGCATTACTGAAGACGCCGCACCGATCCGCCTGTCGATCTCACCATCCACTCTTCCCCCACTCGTGAACAAGACTCCGAGGTACTTGAACTCCTCCACTTGGGGCAAGATCTCCTCCCCAACCCGGAGATGGCACTCCACCCTTTTCCGGGCGAGAACCATGGACTCGGACTTGGAGGTGCTGATTCTCATCCCAGTCGCTTCACACTCGGCTGCGAACCGATCCAGTGAGAGCTGAAGATCCTGGCCAGATGAAGCCATCAGGACCACATCATCTGCAAAAAGCAGAGACCTAATCCTGCAGCTACCAAACCAGATCCCCTCAACGCCTTGACTGCACCTAGAAATTCTGCCCATAAAAGTTATGAACAGAATCGGTGACAAAGAGCAGCCTTGGCGGAGTCCAACCCTCACTGGAAACGTGTCCGACTTACTGCCGGCAATGCGGACCAAGCTCTGGCACTGAGCATACAGGGAGCGGACTGCCACAATCAGACAGTCCGATACCCCATACTCTCTGAGCACTCCCCACAGGACTTCCCGAGGGACACGGTCGAATGCCTTCTCCAAGTCCACAAAACACATGTAGACTGGTTGGGCAAACTCCCATGCACCCTCAAGGACCCTGCCGAGAGTATAGAGCTGGTCCACAGTTCCACGACCAGGACGAAAACCACACTGTTCCTCCTGAATTCGAGGTTCGACTATCCGGCGTAGCCTCCTCTCCAGTACACCTGAATAGACCTTACCGGGAAGGCTGAGGAGTGTGATCCCACGATAGTTAGAACACACCCTCCGGTTCCCCTTCTTAAAGAGAGGAACCACCACCCCGGTCTGCCAATCCAGAGGCACCGCCCCCGATGTCCACGCGATGCTGCAGAGTCTTGTCAACCAAGACAGCCCCACAGCATTCAGAGCCTTAAGGAACTCCGGGCGGATCTCATCTACCCCCGGGGCCTTGCATGGAGACTGTTTCTACAAATATTTGTGAAAGAATGGGCCGCTCTCAGTGATTTCCAGCGTGGAACTGTCAGAGGATGCCACCTGTGGGGTCCCCACATCTGCGGTCCCCTCCAAGGTTTCTTATTGTCATCCCATTAGGCTGAGTTTTTTCTTGCCCTGATGTGGGATCTGAGCCGAGGATGTCGTTGTGGCTTGTGCAGCCCTTTGAGACACTCGTGATTTAGGGCTATATAAATAAACATTGATTGATTGATAGAGGTACACATATACGTATACATTAGGGTTAGGCGATATATCGATATGTGCGGTATATCGCGGGTTTGTCTCTGTGCGATATAGAAAATGACTATATCGTGATATTCCAGTATGCGTTCTCACGCAGTTGCTTTTAGCTGCAGGCATTACACTACAGGCAATACTCGCTCTTTCCTGTCTCTCCTTCTCACAGACAGCAAGCGCAGCTTCTACATACGTCACATACTGTCACGTCATACGTCACATAAGTATACGCCCTCGCACAGCAGAGAGGTAGCAGCGTGGCTAAAGTTAGCTGTGATACTAGCGGTAATACGAGCAAAAGAAGGTGCGAATCTGGTAACAAATGAAGGAATAATTAATCGTCGTCTGGCGGTGGTTTGGCTTCAAGTGGGAATATGTCGAACAGACAACCGTAAATTGTCAAGTGTGGGGCGAAAGCGTTGCTATAAAAAGTAGCATTGCTGCTAATATGTAGCATCATTTGAAAAGTCACCTGCTCAGGGGCGCCGAAAAGGGGGGGTAAAGGAGACAGATTCTAGGGGCCCATGATGGAGGGGGGCCCAGAGAGGCCCCTAATGATGATGAAATTATAATACAGAAAAAATAATGACACTGTGTTGGGGGCCCTGTAAAGATTATTTTCATGGGGCCCAAAATCCCTAGCGGCGCCCCTGCACCTGCTAGAGAATGAACAGTGCTTACTCCGCATGTCAACATCTCCGTTCGGTGCCACACCAACAAAATGCCGAGGCAACCATTTCCAGATCAACACCGTATGAAAAAAAAAGTGATTTTTTTTTAGTTGTGATTTCCTTCTCTGCATGAAAGTTTAAAAGTATCATATATTAACGCAGTATGAAGAAGAATGTTTTCATGTAGACACATAGAATCATCATACTGCTGTGATTATATGCATCAAGTGTTCATTCAAGGCTAAGGCAAAATATAGAGGTATGTATCGTGTATCGCGATATGGCCTTAAAATATCGCGATATTAAAAAAAGGCCATATCGCCCAGCCCTAGTATACATACATATATATATATATATATATATATAGAAATATATATATATACATATATATATATATACTGTCGGAGGCAGATATTTACATATATCCGTATTTAAGTGTTACTTCTTTATTTTCATAATCATATTACAAAACAGCTAGTGTTTTTCTTCCAATTGTGGTCTTTTGGTTGTCTGCAAATACTGTGTGCTAACCTTGACTATGGAATGTAAGGAGGAGAGATACTCCTTCTCCTTATCTCTTCTTGTGTCCAGCTGCGGAGGACAATGGGCATGTGTTTGGGCTGGAAAGACAAGACAGCGAGGGTGGGAGGGAGAGAGACTTTATAGAATAGAAGGTTTCCATATTTTAGATAAGACCATCTTAGCTGCACGATTGAATGTTCTATGCTGGACTGGTCTCATTATATTTCCAAAGCTTTGGGGATAAAAGTACAAAATACGTATTCTGTCTCTGGTGGTTCTTCTACTCAGCTTTCAGTGTCATAAAGGGCTTGGGAGCGACCAGAAACTTGAATTCCCTGGGAGGAACAACTGGTCCAAACGCAACAATACATACACACATATATACATATTAGAGATGCGCGGTTTGCGGACACAACCGCGGAGTCCGCGGATTATCCGCGGGTCGGGTGGTTGAAATTAAAAAAAAAAAGATTTTATCCGCGGGTCGGGTCGGGCGGTTGAAATAAAAAAAAAATTGATTTTAAATAGATTCAGGCGGGTGGCAGTTAAACCAATTCGGAAATATATATACATAGTTAAATGTTGTTACCCACATACGAAAAACGAGCAGGCACCTGCAGCATATGCCACAACAGAAGAAGAAAAAAAAAAAAGAGATGGACACTTTTACGGAGCGGAGAAGGGACGCCTCGCCGGGGTCCGGGACCGAGGCCCCTTCCCCCGAGAGAGCCCCACCGGGAGCCGTAGCTGAGGTGATCCGCGAGAAGGGCCCGACGCACGTCCAGGGTCACCACCGCGCCCACCGCACCGACACCCCGCCTCGTCCGCCTTCGCCGCGGCCGGCGTCACGCGCAGCAGGTAAGCAGCTTACCTGCCCGTCACCCCCGTAGCCGGGGGCTCGTAACAGGGGTCACTCCGCGCGCTCCGCCCGCGCAGCTTACCTGCCCGCCACCCCCGTTGCCGGGGGCACGTAACAGGGGTCACTCCGCGCGCAGTGCGCTCACGAAAGGGGTGGGGCTCACCCTGGTGAGCCGAGTGGGCCACTTTTGGTAAGCAGAACTGGCGCTGCGGGATGAACCGAATGCCGGGTTAAGGCGCCCGATGCCGACGCTCATCAGACCCCAGAAAAGGTGTTGGTTGATATAAACAGCAGGACGGTGGCCATGGAAGTCGGAACCCGCTAAGGAGTGTGTAACAACCCACCTGCCGAATCAACTAGCCCTGAAAATGGATGGCGCTGGAGCGTCGGGCCCATACCCGGCCGTCGCCGGCAGCGAGAGCCGCGAGGGCTAGGCCGCGACGAGTAGGATGGCCGCAGCGGTGCGCGCTGAAGCCTCGGGCGCGAGCCCGGGTGGAGCCGCCGCGGGTGCGAGGGACATCGCACCTCCACGCGCTTGGAGGTGCGCTCAGCGCGGCTCCCAGATGATTGCGCACTGGTGTGCGTCTGGGCCGTGACAGCGTGGCACGCATTGAATATCTCTTGTACATTGGATCAGTCTCCTTTCTTTAACAGGCAAAAGCTGTATAACCTCACTAATGCCTTGCATCGTCTATATTAGATATATAACAACGGGCGGGTGCGGTTTTGATTAAATGTTAGTTCGGTTGGATGCGGATGGTTGACGACTTTTGTGATGCGGTTGCGGATGAAATAATTGCCTATCCGCGCATCTCTAATACATATACATGTGTATATACATACATATATCATTAATAATAAATACATTTTTTAAAAAGAAAAGAAAAAAGACGCCACAGTCAACATAAAAACACAGACAGCTGCCTTTGAGAGAAAGAACAACCAAAAAGCACACAAAAAGCTCATCAACCACCCAGTTGTGTTTCAAACAGGGTTCATTTGGAGATCAGTTTCTCTTTTGAATCTCCTAAAGGCACCCCGCAGTTCTTGAAACTTGGCCCAACAAACGTTCAATGTCAGCCTGATCTTCTCCAGTTTGAGAACGTCTCGACTTGTGTCACCATGCAGCGATATCGGGCTTAATCCAGCACCAAGCGCAGGTCGCATTTGTCGGCATTGAGCAAAGAATGAAAGCCCCCGCCCATGAAGTGGATCTTGTGAGGACTTAGCAGCTTTACACAGTCTTCACGCCACAACAATGGACGACGCCGTCACTTCCGCGTGCAGAGAACAAAGCGCCCGTAGAGAAAGCGCTTAGGCACTAAAGCTCAAACTGTGGCAAATAAACGTAAAGAAATGTCGTGCAGCCGAGCGTATCGGAACGCGAGGCAGCAGTCTGCGGTTTGGGACGGAGCCAGCGAGAGCCACGGGCGGCTATGTTGGACTTGAGTCGGATTTAAGCCTGCTGGGAAGCCTGTGCATGTGTGATTGTTTGTGTTTGCATGGGAGCTCATATGGTAATGTGAGGGGGAACAGCTGCGTTAAGTCAAAAAAGAAAACAACAAAAGGCACACAAAGTGGTTCTGCACTGGACTACCGTCAGCTGTTTCAGCGGGGCGAACTGTAATGGACGTACACATTTCTCAACACCAACAGTCACAGATGCTTCCCTCGCCCGTACATCCACGGCGGGTTTATAGTGCTCCCGTGCTGTCCATTTATTCCAGAGTCCATCAGGGAGGGCCCCGAGTGATAGAAGCACACTGTAATGGACGTTTTATAAGCTGCTGGACAGATAGATGCACTCCAGTCGCCCAAGCAGATATGAGGAGAGAAGTTGGATTAGATTGGCGTAGGACGGCGTCTTCCCGGCTGCGGGGACCTCAAGGTCGTTTGTGTGCTTTTCAAAATGGATTCAGAATCGAGTTTTCTCAACCCCACGGGCTGCGCGGGTTTTTTGTCTCCTCGCCTCCATCTTGGCACGTACACAATCACAAATATACACAACGATCCGCACGGCAATACTTTCTGGGACCAGATTGCTTTTGTTTCATTTCTCCATTTCTTTCCTGCCCCTTGTCCACCTGTTTGGCTTTCTCTTATGAGATATCTTCTACTGTTCTAACTCTTAGTCTGCCCTCAAACCCCTTTTTTTTAAGCCTTTGTCCTCAGACCAGAATAGTGATAAGCACACCAAGCTCTAGAAAAGCCTTCCCCTCCACCTGGGGGGGTCTTCAAAACCCTTTTCAAGACCTATCTCTTCTGAGCTCGCCCACTAAGCCACCATTTCTAGCCCCCCCCCCGACACGTTTTTTTTCAATTTGTCGCACTTTTATTATTTCATTACTTTATCTTGCAATTTTACTTTTTTTCCGAAGCCTTTCACCGTATTTCCTTTGCACTATCTTGTTTAGCTTATGCATTGTTTATTAGGGACCGAGTCCCTTTGGGACAGAGGACCCTATTGTATTTCTAGCATTTTATTATTATACCGCCGCCTCTTTCAGCTGTAATTTGACCCCCTTAACATGCTTCAAAACTCACCAAATTGGACACACACATCAGGACTGGCGAAAATTGTGATCTAATCAAAAAACCAAACCCCAAAACTCAAAATTGCGCTCTAAACACAGACAAAACTGCCTGTAACTTCCAGTAGGAATGCCATAGAGACATGAAACAAAAACCTCTATGTAGGTCTCACTTAGACGTATATTTCATACACTGACAACCCCCAGAAAAAAATCAACAGGAAGTTTTCAATTCCCCCTTCAAAACAAAAGTTGTGTAAAAACAGTCACCTTTTTTCAAACATTATCTCCTCTGAGCGCATTTGTCATGTCGGCTTCAAATTAGCACAGGAGATAGATTGAATCTTTCTGATTAAAAGTTAATGAAAGAGTTTTAATTACTGCTCCGGTTTGGATTTTATGAGCCCTCAAAGTCGGTCCCGTCCATCGCTGCTTGCAGCTTTAATGTTTTTTTTGCTCTGTGCTTTTTAACCTATACATTGTTGTAAATAGAGATGTCCGATAATATCGGATTGCCAATATTATCGGCCGATAAATGCTTTAAAATGTAATATTGGAAATTATTGGTATCAGTTTCAAAACGTTAAATTTATGACTTTTTAAAACGCCGCTGTACGGAGAGGTACGCAGACGTAGGGAGAAGTACAGAGCGCCAATAAACCTTAAAGGCACTGCCTTTGCGTGCCGGCCCAATCACATAATATCTACAGCTTTTCACACACACAAGTGAATGCAATGCAATTGGTCAACAGCCATACAGGTCACACTGAGGGTGACCGTATAAACAACTTTAACACTGTTACAAATATGCGCCACACTGTGAACCCACACCAAACAAGAATGACAAACACATTTCGGTAGAACATCCGCACCGTAACACAACATAAACACAACAGAACAAATACCCAGAACCCCTTGCAGCACTAACTCTTCCGGGACGCTACAATATACACCCCCCGCTACCCCTTACCCCTAAACCCCGCCCCCGCAACACTGTCCACCTCAACCTCCTCATGCTCTCTCAGGGAGAGCATGTCCCAAATTCCAAGCTGCTGTTTTGAGGCATGTTAAAAAAAAGAATGCACTTTGTGACTTCAATAATAAATATGGCAGTGCCATGTTGGCATTTTTTTCCATAACTTGAGTTGATTTATTTTGGAAAACCTTGTTACATTTTTTAATGCATCCAGCGGGGCATCACAACAAAATTAGGCATAATAATGTGTTAATTCCACGACTGTATATATCGGTATCGGTTGATATCGGAATCGGTAATTAAGAGTTGGACAATATCGGAATATCAGATATCGGCAAAAAAGCCATTATCGGACATCTCTAGTTGTAAACGTGCTATATAAATAAAGTTGCCTTGCCTTGCCAGGGTGTTTAGCAGTTGATTGCAGCAGATTCTAGTCTGCTTGTTTTTTTTACATTCTACCGACAAAAAAAACAAACACATTCTGGATTAGAACTTTACACCAAAAAACCAAATGGACCAGAAATCCAGAATGGATTTCATGAGGACGTTTTTTAGTGTATGAAATCCCTTGAAAAAGATTGAGTTGGCGATAAGTCTAGTCAGGTGGGGTTTGTACCGTCACGGGTAAGACGTATCCCCGTGCTGCCTGCCGCATTCGGGCAGATGGGGCTCGTAAACCTGGTAAGGCAGGCCGTCGAGGAGAAGGAAACCTCCAATATCAAAACCACCGCTGCCTTGCGGTCAACCCACTCCAGGGTAAGTCTAAGGGAGTAAACCCCGACAGAAAATCCGGAGCCGGAGTCCCGAAGGTGGTTTGACGTTGTAGCGGACAACAGCTTGCCCTCCATAGTTCCATGCCCAGGTCATGTAGATCCACTGGAGAGGTCACTCCAGGAGATACCGGTTCTAAGCACATCATGTGTTGTCTTCATTATAACACTTCTAAAAGACTTTTAAAGTAATTTTGATAGTAGGCTAACATAGCTAATATAGACACTTACATCATGTGTTGCCTTCATTATAACACTTATATAAGACTTTTCAAGTCATTTTGATAGTAGGCTAACATAGCTAATATAGACACTTACGTCATGTGTTGTCTTCACTAAAACACTTATATAAGACTTTTAAAGTCATTTTGATAGTAGGCTAACATAGCTAATATAGGCACTTACATCATGTGTTGCCTTCATTATAACACTTATATAAGACTTTTAAAGTAATATTGATAGTAGGCTAACATAGCTAATATAGACACTTACATCATGTGTTGCCTTCATTAAAACACTTATATAAAACTTTTAAAGTCATTTTGATAGTAGGCTAACATAGGTAATATAGACACTTACGTCATGTGTTGCCTTCATTATAACACTTATATAAGACTTTTCAAGTCATTTTGATAGTAGGCTAACATAGCTAATATAGACACTTACATCATGTGTTGCCTTCATTAAAACACTTATATAAAACTTTTAAAGTCATTTTGATAGTAGGCTAACATAGGTAATATAGACACTTACGTCATGTGTTGCCTTCATTATAACACTTATATAAGACTTTTCAAGTCATTTTGATAGTAGGCTAACATAGCTAATATAGACACTTACATCATGTGTTGCCTTCATTATAACACTTATATAAGACTTTTAAAGTCATTTTGATAGTAGGCTAACATAGCTAATATAGACACTTACGTCATGTGTTGTCTTCACTAAAACACTTATATAAGACTTTTAAAGTCATTTTGATAGTAGGCTAACATAGCTAATATAGACACTAACATCATGTGTTGTCTTCATTATAACACTTATATAAGACTTTTAAAGTCATTTTGATAGTAGGCTAACATAGCTAATATAGACACTTACATCATGGGTTGCCTTCATTATAACACTTATATAAGACTTTTAAAGTCATTTTGATAGTAGGCTAACATAGCTAATATAGACACTTACATCATGTGTTGCCTTCATTATAACACTTATATAAGACTTTTAAAGTCATTTTGATAGTAGGCTAACATAGCTAATATAGACACTTACATCATGTGTTGCCTTCATTAAAACACTTATATAAGACTTTTAAAGTCATTTTAATAGAAGGCGAACATAGCTAATATAGACACTTACATCATGTGTTCCCTTCATTAAAACACTTATATAAGACTTTTAAAGTCATTTTGATAGTAGGCTAATATAGCTAATATAGACACTTACATCATGTGTTGCCTTCATTAAAACACTTATATAAGACTTTTAAAGTCATTTTGATAGTAGGCTATTATAGCTAATATAGACACTTACATCATGTGTTGCCTTCATTAAAACACTTATATAAGACTTTTAAAGTCATTTTGATAGTAGGCTATTATAGCTAATATAGACACTTACATCATGTGTTGCCTTCATTAAAACACTTATATAAGACTTTTAATGTCATTTTGATAGTAGGCTAGCATAGCTAATATAGACACTTACATCATGTGTTGCCTTCATTATAACACTTATATAAGACTTTTAAAGTCATTTTGATAGTAGGCTAGCATAGCTAATATAGACACTTACATCATGTGTTGCCTTCATTATAACACTTATATAATACTTTTAAAGTCATTTTGATAGTAGGCTAACAGACACTTACATCATGTGTTGCTTTCATTATGACACTTATATAAGACTTTTAAAGTCATTTTGATAGTAGGCTAACATAGCTAATATAGACACTTACATCATGTGTAGTCTTCATTAAAACACATATAAGACTTTTAAAGTCATTTTGATAGTAGGCTAACATAGCTAATATAGACACTTACATCATGTGTTGTCTTCACTAAAACACTTATATAAGACTTTTCATTTTTTGCGGCTCCATGGTATTTATACGGCTCTTTCAACATTTTTGGGTTGCCGATCCCTGATCCAAACGGAGCGTACAAGTCTAGTGCTGAAAGATACAACCATCCCATCTGTTGGCACCCGAGTGAGAGCGGACGTTGGACGTTTTTGTTAAGTTTAAAGCAAGGAACAACTGTACTTTTTTTCTGTATGTCCAATTTTATACGGTATTAAGGACCTCAGCTTGGGGTCTTCATCAACAACTTGTTCTGCCAAGCAAGCGGGGAGAGACATCAGCGGGAGTTGAACATCGTAAGCGTTCGGCTTGATTGAAAGAAAACAAGGCAAATTAACTGTTAAAAGTCAAATTGAACTCGGCTTTTACGGATAGCGGGTTGCACCGTGCAGAGCGATACGGAAACGATCGGGTTCCTGCAGGAGGAAGGTGTTGCTATGGAAACTGTGTCACGCCGTGAAGGAATTTAGGAGAACATGGTAATGAGGAGCGGCGGAGGGACGGCGGATGTGCGCCACGTTCAGGAACACACCTTCACACCGTTGCTATGACGCTAGCATCCATCTTTTTTTCTATCCTGAGTGCGTTCACAAAACATTCACACTTTTCTATTTCCTGTAGCTCACGGGACAAATCAGCTCGGTGCACGCTCGAGTACTTTTGTTTACATAATTCATGCCTCAAAGGCGCCAGAGGAGACCATAGCTTACCACACATTACTCTTTAGCAGGTGGGAGGGGTGCACGGGCCCACCGGTACACTGCAAAAACTAAAATCTAAGTAAGATGAAATATCTCAAATAAGGGTGATATTTAGAGATGTCCGATAATGGCTTTTTGCCGATATCCGATACTCCCCAACTCTTTAATTACAGATACCGATATCAACCGATATACACGGTCGTGGAATTAACACATTATTATGCCTAATTTGGACAACCAGGTATGGTGAAGATAAGGTCCTTTTTAAAAAAAATTATCAAATAAAATAAGATAAATAAATTAAAAACATTTTCTTGAATAAAAAAGAAAGTAAAACAATATAAAAACAGTTATATAGAAACTAGTAATGAATGAAATTGAGTAAAATTAACTGTTAAAGGTTAGTACTATTAGTGGACCAATCATGTGTGCTTACGGACTGTATCCCTTGCAGACTGTATTGATATATATTGATATATAATATATATATATATATATATATATATATATATATATATATATATATATGATTATATATTGATATATAATGTAGGAACCAGAATATTAATAACAGAAAGAAACAACCCTTTTGTGTGAATGAGTGTAAATGGGGGAGGGAGGTTTTTTGGGTTGGTGCACTAATTGTAAGTGTATCTTGTGTCTTTTATGTTGATTTAATTTAAAAACAACAACAAAAAAAACAAAACAAAAACGATACCGATAATAAAAAAAACGATAATTTCCAATATTACATTTAAAAGCATTTATCGGCCGATAATATCGGCAGGCCGCTATTGTCTATCTCGAGTGATATTTGCTTATTTTCTGTCTGATAAGATAATTCTTCTCACTAAGCAGATTTTATGTTAGAGTGTTTTACTTGTTTTAAGTGTTTTGGTCCTAAGTGATCTCAGTAAGATGTTGCAGCTTGTTGCTGAGATTTGATGACCTATATTGAGTAAAACATGCTTGAAACTAGAATATCAAGTGTTGCAAAGCTGTGTCATCAACACTCACAAGTATAAAACTACTTTTTTTTTAAAGTAATCATTTTTTATTTCAAGCATGAAAAAAACAATCATGACTTTGACACAATTGTGTCTCATGATTAAAACAGATGACAGCCAAATAGACTTCGCTGTTTTATTTTCAATGAAACAATAGAAAATACGTACTCATATAGTAGTACAGTTGTTATTAGTGAGAATATACTTATTTTAAGTAGAGATGTCCAATAATATCGGCCTGCCGATATCATCGGCCGATAAATGCTTTAAAATATAATATCGGAAGTTATCGGTATCGTTTTTTTGTATTACCGGTATCATTTTTATTTTTTTATTAAATCAACATAAAAACACAAGATACACTTACAATTAGTGTACCAACCCAAAAAACCTCCTACCCCATTCACACAGAGATGTCCCTAACCGATGCACAGGCGAGCGGTCCACCCCGGGTCCCGACTCTGGACAGCCAGCACTTCATCCATGGCCACCGGACCTGTGTGCCCGCCCCCCTCTCCCTTGTGGAGAAAATAAACAGCAGATCAACTGGTCAAAAAAGGGGGCTATTTAAAGGCTAGAGTATACAAATGAGTTTTAAGATGGGACTTAAATGCTTCTACTGAGGTAGCATCTCTAACTGTTACCGGGAGGGCATTCCATAGTACTGGAGCCCCAATAGAAAACGCTATATAGCCCGCAGACTTCTTTTGGGCTCTGGGAATCACTAATAAGCCGGAGTTCTTGGAACGCTGATTTCTTGCCGGGACATATGGTACAATACAATCAGCAAGATAGGCTGGAGCTAGACCGTCTAGTATTTTATACCTAAGTAGTAAAACCTTAAAGTCACATCTTAAGTGCACAGGAAGCCAGTGCAGGTGAGCCAGTATACATATATATATATACATATATATACATATATATATATATATATATATATATATATATATATATATATATATATATATATATATATGTAAGTATATATGTACATAGGTATATACAGTATAGGCGTAATATGATCAAACTTTCTTGTTCTTGTCAAAAGTCTATATCTGTATTATTTGAGCCCAAGGACTTCATCCAGTCAGGTAAGTGTTGATATTACTGGGGTAAATTTAGGATATGTACCACCACAGTCTCATAATGAACCGAAAATATTTCTCCGTTAGCCGTGATGCTAATTTTCTCTATGTTAAATCCCATTCATTTATGCTAACAACGTTAGCGATCCAAATCTACCTTTTTTTGTGATCTGTAAAGTTCAACTAGCAAATACTAAATGAAAAGGTGTAGTTTCCTCTGCCTTCTGTTCTGCTAGACCAGTGTTTTTCAACCACTGTGCCGCGGCACACTAGTGTGCCGTGAGATACAATCTGGTGTGCCGTGGGAGATGATCTAATTTCACCTATTTGGGTTAAAAATATTTTTTGCAAACCAGTAATTATAGTCTGCAAATTATGTGTTATGGTTGAGTGTCTGTGCTGTCTAGAGCTTGGCAGAGTAACCGTGTAATACTCTTCCATATCAGTAGGTGGCAGCAGGTAGCTAATTGCTTTGTAGATGTCGGAAACAGCAGGAGGCAGTGTGCAGATAAAAAGGTATTTAATGCTTAAACAAAAAATAAATAAAAGGTAAGTGCCCCTAAGAAAAGGCATTGAAGCTTAGGGAAGGCTATGCGGAACAAAACTCAAACTGAACTGGCTACAAAGTAAACAAAAACAGAATGCTGGACGACAGCAAAGACTTACTGTGGAGCAAAGATGGCGTCCACAATGTACATCCGAACATGACATGGCTATCGACAATGTCCCCACGAAGAAGGATAAAAACAAAGTAGATGCGGGAAATATCGCTCAAAGGAAGACATGAAACTGCTACAGGAAAACACCAAAAAAAGAGAAAAAACCAACAAAATAGGAGCGCAAGACAAGAACTAAAACACTACACACAGGAAAACAGCAAAAAACTCCAAATAAGTCACGACGTGATGTGACAGGTGGTGACAGTACACCTACTTTGAGACAAGAGCTATATTGGTTATGGTTTAAAGTCATATCCAACAATTGCGACAACGACTTTTTACTGTCAACTGAGTTTCGTTTTTTAATCATTTCTGCTGGTGGTGTGCCTCCGCATTTTTTCAACGCAAAAAATGTGCCTTGGCTCAAAAAAGGTTGAAAAACACTGTGCTAGACATTCTGTTGTCACACAAGAATGTAGCTTATAGTTTGATTTAGCATGCTATGCTGATTGACTGTTCATTTATTCATCTAGCCTATTTTTATTCATTCATCCATCAGTAAAGTATTTTTAAAGACTACTCCAATTGTTTAGCTGACTATTTATATCTGTGTGTGGCATTGCATTAGTCTTTTACAAGCTTCTCATCTTATTCTACACAATAAGATGCACGGTGTCCAACTTTGAATAATCAAAAAAAAATGCTCAAAATTTCCAAACTTCCCGAGCTTAACTTTAATTTCCGGAAATTTACCGGAAACTTTCCACCCCTTTGCAACCCTAGTCAACACACACACAGAGCACTTACAAGCGGAAACAGTGTGGAGACAGAAGAGGGAGGATGAACACATTTTTTGGCTTTAAATCCAACGATAAAGGTGAAGCTAATAACATAGAAACGGAGAAATCTAGCGGCTAACGTCCCTGCACAGTATTTCAGCTACTTCTAAATCACTAATCCAGGCCTGCAGGAAGAGGAATAGCTAAGCATGCTTCACTACACACCGTATAGCTCACCGGCGTCACAATGTAAACAAATGCCATGGGTGGATCTACACCTGACATCCACTGTAATGATACCAAGTACAAGAGCGTATGAAGTTAAAGTTAATGTACCAATGATTGTCACACACACACTAGGTGTGGTGAAATTTGTCCTCTGCATTTGACCCATCACCCTTGATCAACCCCTGGGAGGTGAGGGGAGCAGTGAGAAGCAGCGGTGGCCGCACCCGGGAATAATTGTTGGTGATTTAACCCCCAATTCCAACCCTTGATGCTGAGTGCCAAGCAGGGAGGTAATGGCTCCCATTTTTATAGTCTTCGGTATGACTCGGCCGGGGTTTGAACCCACGACTTAGGGCAGACACTCTAACCACAATGCCACTGAGTAGGTCATGTAATCATAGTAGTATCTAGTCGATACTACTATGATTACGTCAATCATTTTTATCGTCACAAAATCGTATGTCTTTTTTTTATTGCTTACAAACTCAGGAAATACAGGATGATTTTAAATATGACCAATGTATGATCCTGTCACGACTTGGTATCAGATCGATATCTACATTTGTGGTATCATCCAAAACTAATGTAAAGTATCCAACAACAGAAGAATACGTAATTATTACATTTTAAAGTTAAAGTACCAATAATTGTCACACACACACTAGGTGTGGTGAAATTTGTCCTCTGCATTTGACCCATCCCCTTGATCACCCCCTGGGAAGTGAGGGGAGCAGTGAGCAGCAGCGGTGGCAGCGCCCGGGATTTTTTTTTTTGTGATTTAACCCCCAATTTGATGCTGAGTGCCAAGCAGGGAGGTAATGGGTCACATTTTTATCGTCTTCGGTCTGACTCGGCCGGGGTTTGAACCCACGACCAACCCATCTCAGGGCGGACACTCTAACCACTAGGCCACTGAGTAGAAGTGTAGATAGAACATGTTAAAACAGGAAGTAAGCAGATATTAACAGTAAATGAACAAGTGGATTAATAATGATGACAAAATAATATAAATATAAATGACAATCGTGCTTGTGCAGCCCTTTGAGACACTCGTGATTTAGGGCTGTATAAGTAAACATTGATTGATTGATTGATTGATTGAATATGTTACTGCATATGTCAGCAGACAATTAGGAGTGTTTGTTTGTTTACTTACTACTACCGGGAGGAGCTGGACGAAGTGGCTGGGGAGAGGGAAGTCTGGGCTTCCCTGCTTAGGCTGCTGCCCCCGCGACCCGACCTCGGATAAGCGGAAGAAGATGGATGGACTTACTACTAAAAAGCAAAAAAATGCTTTTTGATCCCATGAATAAATGTGTTTTTAATGTATCATAACATGTTCTGTAAAAATAAAGCCGGTGATGACATTTGTGGTCCCTTTTATTTTGAAAATGAAAAGTAATGAAACACATTTTGGCACCCGTGCTAAAATGTTATCAGGTCGGGATGGTTGGAAAACAAACAAATGCTTAAAAGTGATTATTTTTAATCAGACCGTCTCCAGAGAGCAGAAATATTCACGCGCCATTGAAGTCCGTCCGTTGGAAAAGATTGGTCAGCACGGCGGGAGGTAATACTCCCAGGTGTAATGAGCCGAGAGGAAATACATCATGCCGGCATTAGTGAGGCTTTACACCACCTGTGCCACTAATCACTTCTTTAACACTCATATGCATTACACACACTTCCTGCCTCCGGACAGGAAACCATGGCCTTAGATTACTGTGACTGTGGTTTACAATTCATGTGGAGCCCGTTCCTGGGTGGATCTCGCATAAGAAGAAGAAGGGGGGTTACCGAAAAATTTCGGACTATAATCCGCTATTTTCCTCCTCCGCTTTGAACCCTCCAGTTTATAAAAATGTTGAGCTAATTTATGGATTTAAACAAACAAAAACCAAGCAAAGACACTGAAATGGTATGTTGTTTTGGCGCCATCTTTTGGACGAGTTCACCTACCGCAGCCCTTCTGTTCAGACTGAGCTTTCAACCGGAAGTACAAGCACCATTCCCTCTTCTTGCCGTCCTTAGCGTCTCCATTCGTATGGATTCATTATTTATAACTCCAAGCAACGTTTGCAAGTTTTTCAATATAACTAAAACTGTTTATACGTACTAAACCGTCCCATGTGCGATGTGTGCAGAAGTCTTTTCATGCAAATTTGTACGTGCTGTCGTAATGTAATCAAGCATTAGCTAATATACTAACACGTTTTCTTTTTGTATTGTGTCAGTTTTGTAAATTCACCAAAACGTCACCATGAACTTGTCTGTTTAGCTGATTGGAGAGCTCACTTTTGCAGCTCGCGGGTTCATGACCATGACTTCTGTTTTGTTTGATCAGCTGTTTTACTGCCCTGTTACAGACACCATTTAGAAACAATTAAGATATGTAAATAAACATATAAAAATGTTTCTGTATAAAAAAAAATTATAATTTCACAACGTATATATCTGCGACTAATATATGGACACATATTTTTTTCTTCTATAATTTCGTGGGAGCTCTATAATCCGGAAAATGCGTTAATCATTTGCGTGAGAGGAAGAGGGGGGTTACCGTAAATTCTGAACTATAATCCGCTATTTTTCTCCTCTAGTTTGAACCCTCCAGCTTATAAAACTGTTGGGCTAATTTATAGATTTTTAATGCAAACAGTTTTAAACAAAAAGACACTGAATTTGTACGTGCTGTCGTAATGTAGTCGAGCTAGCGTTGTCAGCATGCTAACACATTTTTTTTTTGTGTTGTTTCAGTTTTGTAAATTCACAAAACGTCACTGTGGACTTGTTAAGTCTGTTTAGCTAATTGGAGAGCTGGCTTTTGCAGCTAGCGAGTCCATGACAATGACTTCTGTTTTGTTTGATCATCTGTTTTACTGCCCTGTTACAGACACCATTTGGAAACAATTAAGGTATGTAAATAAACATATATAAATATTTCTGTGTAAAAAAAAAACCTAATTTCACAACGTATACATCTGCAACTTATAGTCCTGTGTGACTTATATATGGACACATATTCTTTTCTTCTATAATTTCGTGGGAGCGACTTCTATTCCGATGTGCTCTATAGTCCGGAAAATGCGTTAATCATTTGCGTGAGAGAAAGAGGGGGGTTACCGTAAATTCTGAACTATAAGCCGCTATTTTCCTCCTCCGCTTTGAACCCACCAGTTTATAAAAATGTTGGGCTAATTTATGGATTTAATCAAACAAAAACCAAGCAAAGACACTGAAATGGTGTGTTGTCGTTTGTGTTATGGCGCCATCTTTTGGACGAGTTCACCTACCGCAGCCCTTCTGTTCAGACTGAGCTTTAACCGGAAGTACAAGCGCCATCCCCTCTTCTTGCCATCCATCGCGTTTCTACTCGTATGGATTCATTATTTATCACTCCAAGCAACGTTTGCAAGTTTTTCAATATAACTAAAACTGTTTATATAAACCGTCCCATGTGCGATGTCTGCAGAAGTCTTTTCATGCAAATTTGTACGTGCTGTTGAAATGGAATCAAGCACTAGCTAATATGCTA
>NC_084568.2:32795000-32822500 GCF_033978685.3 Nerophis lumbriciformis | reverse complement strand
CTCCCGAAAACCTCCCGGGACAAATTTTCTCCCAAAAATCTCCCGAAATTCAGGCGGACCTGGAGGCCACGCCCCCTCCAGCTCTCTCTCTCTCTCTCTCTCTCTCTCTCTCTCTCTCTCTCTCTCTCTCTCTCTCTCTCTCTCTCTCTCTCTCTCTCTCTCTCTCTCTCTCTCTCTCTCTCTCTCTCTCTCTCTCTCTCTCTCTCTCTCTCTCTCTCTCTCTCTCTCTCTCTCTCTCTCTCTCTCTCTCTCTCTCTCTCTATATATATATATATATATATAAGAAAATACTTGACTTTCAGTGAATTCTAGCTATATATATATATATATATATATATATATATATAGCTAGAATTCACTGAATATATATATATATGAAATACTTGACTTGGTGAATTCTAGCTGTAAATATACTCCTCCCCTCTTAGCCACGCCCCCAACCACACCCCCCCACCCCGACCACCCCCCACCCCACCTCCCGAAATCGGAGGTCTCAAGGTTGGCAAGTATGTGAACCCGCTAGCTCTCCATTTAGCTAAACAGACTCAATATCTCCACAGAATTGACTGAAACTGAAAACAATACAAAAATAAGTTAATTCCAACACAGATAATACTAACGCAGACACTCGTTAACGTGTTAGCATATTAGCTAATGCTAACAACACTAGCATTAGCTTGATTGCATTACGATAGCTCGTACAAGTATGCATGAAAACACTCCTACAGACATCACGTATGGGACGGTTTATCTATCCATCCATCCATCTTCTTCCGCTTATCCGAGGTCGGGTCGCGGGGGCAGCAGCCTAAGCAGGGAAGCCCAGACTTCCCTCTCCCCAGCCACTTCGTCCAGCTCCTCCTGGGGGATCCCGAGGCGTTCCCAGGCCAGCCGGGAGACATAGTCTTCCCAACGTGTCCTGGGTCTTTCCCGTGGCCTCCTACCGGTCGGACGTGCCCTAAACACCTCCCGAGGGAGGCGATCGGGTGGCATCCTGACCAGATGCCCGAACCACCTCATCTGGCTCCTCTCGATGTGGAGGAGCAGCGGCTTTACTTTGAGCTCCCCCCGGATGACAGAGATTCTCACCCTATCTCTAAGGGAGAGCCCTGCCACCCGGCGGAGGAAACTCATTTCGGCCGCTTGTACCCGTGATCTTGTCCTTTCGGTCATAACCCAAAGCTCATGACCATAGGTGAGGATGGGAACGTAGATCGACCGGTAAATTGAGAGCTTTGCCTTCCGGCTCAGCTCCTTCTTCACCACAACGGATCGATACAGCGTCCGCATTACTGAAGATGCCGCACTGATCCGCCTGTCGATCTCACAATCCACTCTTCCCTCACTCGTGAACAAGACTCCGAGGGACGGTTTAGTAAGTATGAATTGTTTTAGTTGGATTGTAAAACTTACAAACGTTGCTTGGAGTGATGAAGAAGGGCTATGGACAATTAGAAAACGAAGCGGCAAGTGTGCTTCCGGTTCAAAGCTTCAAACAGAAGAGAACCGCAACCCCCGCAGTGAGCCAACTTGTCAAAAAGATGGCGCCTTAGCACAAACAATAACACACCTTTTCAGTGTATTTTCTTGTTTAAAAAAAACCCCAAACTATTTGCATTATGGTCGTCAGCGAAGAAATATCCATAAATTAGGGGCGCTGGAAGTTGGCAGACCCGTCAACGATCCTGTTCTGTCTCTCTGTAATGTTTGAATGGGATTGGGCTGAAAATTTTAATTTCCCCTTGGGGATTAATAAAGCATTTATGATTCTGATTCTGAAATTAACTGCACCCTTTTATAAGCCGAAAGGTTCAAAGCGTAGGAAAAAGTAGAGGCTTATAGTCTGTAATTTTCAGTATGTCTGAGCTATGTGATGTGTGTGTTTCAGTGTCACTGAAAGACACATTCCATTGGTCAAAATAACAACAGCTGCGGTCATAGGATAAAAGTTGCGGGGGCATAATCTGCGAGGATGGGTTGAATTTATGTGAGTTGGTGCGATTGAGACATCGCAATACTCCAATTTGATCGTGGCATCTGCTGATTGGGCTGGGAAAACTCGGAAGACGATGGCAGCCGTTCAAAGTGCCCAAAGGCTGGAAGGCTGACAGACTGTGGCGATTCCAGAACTGAATCGTAAGTTGGATCATGTCATTAAAAGGCTTACGGAAATGCGAAAATGTATTTATTGATTAGATCAGCCAAGTCGTTGAAAGGTCTGCTCGCTTGGAAAACAACAATCCTTATCTACGATTCGACTCCCTCGAATGGTCTTGACGCTGCTCACAACAGACGAAGGCTGTTCTGAAAACATCCCTGGAGGACATCAGAGTCATAGCTGCTTCAACATCTCTATCACCTTTAACAACGCCGGGGAGTCGAACTTTGCTCGTAACGCCTGCGTTGTCCTATAGACAACATCACCTACACCCTGGACAACGAGCATGTGCACACACACCCCCACCCCACACCTTTGCCACCGCTTAAACCCCCCTGGGTCGATGGAAGGATGGCAGCAGCCTACCCCCATAGCCCCTCTCTCCTCTACTGTTTGGTGATTTCTGTGTAACATGTTTATGGTGTGCTTATAGCTATCAAGTTTTTTTTCTTGCCCTCAGTCTGGACACCCTTCCCAAGAGCCCAGTCTGAGATCGACCTTTTCCTTTTTTTTTATCCCCGCGGGATTGTGCTGTAAACCTGCATTTCTCTCCGAGATAGATACTTTATTGATCTGTCTATCCATCAATTTAGCCAGGGATAGCCTTGTTTGTGATATTGGTTCAAGTGAGTAGATTTGTTTGTGTTATTTTATTATTGTATGTCTGTGGGTAACGACCGAAAGGACAAGGCCGCGAACACAAGCGGCAGAAATGAGTTTCCTCCACAAGAGGTCTGGGATCACCCTCAGAGGTGGGGTGAGGAGCTCGGTCATCCGGGAGAGACTCAGAGTAGAGCCGCTGCTCCTTCACGTCGAGAGGAGCCAACTGAGATGGCTCGGGCATCTACTACGGATGTCTCCTGGACGCCACCCGGCCGGGAAGATGCCTCGGGGCAGACCTAGGACACGTTGGAGGGACTGTCTCTCACAGCTGGCCTGGGAACGCCTCGGTATTGTCAAAATTGTTACTGACAAATTGGTTATGTTTGGGTTTTCCTATGTTTAGAATGACTCCCAGAATCACAGCATCACACTTTGGTCCGTGTTTTGAAGCACTGTTACTTTCTGTTCCATGTCCAGTCAGCACACCTGTTCCTCGTTTAACTAGTTCTATTGAGTTCCACATGGGTCCCTCCTTCAGGGCTGGATCATTGTTCCGCTGAGACTGATGCTGAGTGTGCTGTTTCTGTTTGTTCCCTGCTTCCTTGTAAGTTACTTTTTACTTGCGTTCTGCCTGCCATTTTTTGCATCCTTGGGGTCACGCTGCAAGCAACGCTCACCAGATCGTGACAGAATGATCCAGCCAGTGACTGACCCCGCGGAGGTTTCAATGGCCGAGAGGCTCGACAAGATTTTGGCACTGATGGCCACATCGAAGCACATTTTTTTGCCTCTTTTCAAGCTCCCCCGTCTGTTGGCCTCTTTGGGGACTTCTGGAATCCGTCCCTTAAGGTGGGGGGCTATGAGTAGCTGCACGGCTGGGGAGGCACAGCTGTTTCCTGCTCCAGTGAGGTCTTCTACGTCGCTTCCAGCAAGCCTTCCTGCTTGGGTGAGGTCTTGCAAAACGCCCCCATCAATTCCAGTGGGCTTGCGAGTAACTGGAGGAGGTGGTCGGGGACAGGGAAGTCTGGGCATCTCTGCTTAGACTGTTGCCCACGGACTCTGATAAGCGACGGAAAAATGGATGGATGTCTGTTTCACAAAAAAACTCTAGATTTTTCGGCTTAATCGCGATAGCGGTCATGCAGCTGGAAGGCGATAGCGCCACTGAAAGGAAAGAGTTTAACCGCTACCACCAGTTGTGCATCGTCCCCAAGGACAAACGCTAGGCAAGACGTGTCAGCTGGAAAGAGGACTCTGGGGAATTTCCGCACCTCTGATATCCAGGACACCATGCTTCCGTACTTTATAGGTGTGCACATCCATCTTGAGTGACTGCACATCAAAATGTCAACCCGGCAAGGGTTTGTGTGAAACAGAAAATTACTTTATCCTCCATGACTCCTCCTTTGCCTTTAAATGTCCCTGGCAATGTTGGGTAAATGATCCCTGTTGAGAGTCATTGCGAGCGCACGGCAGTAACGGAAATGAGAACTTTTAGCGGGAGCTCATTAGTCTGAATGAGGTGCAATGAGACGGAGAGGAGGCGGTAAATACATAACCCGTGCACTGACATGCTTTATCCTTAAAAAGTGCTGATCGTGGCTGTACAGCGGAGATACCGCCTTCCTGCAGTACGCAGCGGTACGCCTTCAATTGTACCTATATGCTGCAGATAGGACCTGCCGCGGATAAAGCAAATTGCTCCGTCCATCATCGACTCCTCACTCCGTCTGAACCTGCCACACCGTCCACTCAAGCCATCTCTGCAAATGAAGGTTTGTTTCCCCCAAAAAATCACGCCGTACAGGACACTCCAACTCCGTGAGGCTCGTACACTCCGTCATCAAGAGCAAACGACTATTTTTGGACAAATGAGGAGTCAAAACCTAATCTTTTTTGAGGGCGAATACACAGAGGATGAAGCGATCACGGAGGAAGGGTGAGACGTCGGAGCAGACGGGAGCCGAGAGAGTGAGGTGAAAGTGGGACGACAGTCCTTAACTTTATTGCGACAATAATCCACCTTTTAAAAAGTGAAAATCCACACAGTTCATACATTTCTCATCCGGCTCAAGCACTTGGTGGGGAAACAGGCGTATTTATAGCAGATTACCTAAAGGTAATATTGTGATATTCCACACGAGCCTCACAAAAGATCGGAAATCACAAAAATCCTTAACTTTATTGCGACAATAATCCACTTTTTAAAAAGTGAAAATCCACACAGTTCCTAAATTTTTTGTCTGGCTCAAGCACTTGGCGGGGAAACAGGCGTATTTATAGCAGACTACCTAAAGGTAAAGTTGCAATATTCCACACGAGCCTCACGTAAAATCGGAAATCACGAAAATCCTTAACTTTATTGCGACAATAATCCACCTTTTAAAAAGTAAAAATCCACACAGTTCCTAAATTTCTCGTTCGGCTCAAGCACTTGGCGGGGAAACAGGTGTATCTATAGCAGACTACCTAAAGGTAATGTTGTAATATTCCACGTGATCCTCACAAAAGATCAGAAATCACCAAAATCCTTAACTTTATTGCGACAATAATCCACCTTTTAAAAAGTAAAAATCCATACACAGTTCCTAAATTTCTCATTCGGCTCAAGCATTTGGCGGGAAAACAGGCGTATTTATAGCAGACTACCTAAAGGTAATGTTGTGATATTCCACGCGAGCCTAACAAAAGATCGGAAATCACGCAAATCCTTAACTTTATTGCGACAATAATCCACCTTTTAAAAAGTGAAAATCCACACAGTTCCTAAATTTCTTCTCCGGCTCGAGCACCTGGCGGGGAAACAGGCGTATTTATAGCAGATTACCTGAAGGTAAAGTTGCAATATTCCACACAAGCCTCACATAAGATCGTAAATCACGAAAATCCTTAACTTTATTGCGACAATAATCCACCTTCTAAAAAGTGAAAATCCACACACAGTTCCTAAATTTCTCGTTCGACTCAAGCACTTGGCGGGGAAACAGGCGTATTTATAGCAGACTACCTAAAGGTAAAGTTGCGATATTCCACGCGAGGCTCACAAAACATCGGAAATCACGAAAATCCTTAACTTTATTGCGACAATAATCCACTTTTTAAAAAGTGAAAATCCACACAGTTCCTAAATTTTTTGCCTGGCTCAAGCACTTGGCGGGGAAACAGGCGTATTTATAGCAGACTACCTAAAGGTAAAGTTGCAATATTCCACACGAGCCTCACATAAAATCGGAAATCACGAAAATCCTTAACTTTATTGCGACAATAATCCACCTTTTAAAAAGTAAAAATCCACACAGTTCCGAAATTTCTCGTTCGGCTCAAGCACTTGGCTGGGAAACAGGCATATTAATAGCAGACTACCTAAAGGTAAGGTTGCAATATTCCACACGAGCCTCACAAAACATCGGAAATCACGAAAATCCTTAACTTTATTGCGACAATAATCCACCTTTTAAAAAGTGAAAATCCACACAGTTCCTAAATTTCTCATCCGGCTCAAGCACTTGGCGGGGAAACAGGCGTATTTATAGCAGACTACCTAAAGGTAATGTTGCGATATTCCACACGAGCCTCACAAAAGATCAGAAATCACGAAAATCCTTAACTTTATTGCGACAATAATCCACCTTTTAAAAAGTGAAAATCCACACAGTTCCTAAATTTTTTGTCCGGCTCAAGTACTTGGCGGGGAAACAGGCGTATTTATAGCAGACTACCTAAAAGTAATGTGATATTCTACGCGAGCCTCACAAAAGATCAGAAATCACAAAAATCCTTAACTTTATCGCGACAATAATCCACCTTTTAAAAAGTGAAAATGCACACAGTTCCTAAATTTCTCGTTTGGCTCAAGCACTTGGCGGGGAAACAGGCGTATTTATAGCAGACTACCTAAAGGTAATGTTGTGACATTCCACGCAAGCCTCACAAAACATCGGAAATCACGAAAATCCTTAACTTTATTGCGACAATAATCCACCTTTTAAAAAGTTGCAATATTCCACATGAGCCTCACATAAGATCAGAAATCACAAAAATCCTCAACTTTATTGCGACAATAATCCACCTTTTAAAAAGTGAAAATCCACACAGTTCCTAAATTTCTCGTTTGGCTCGAGCACTTGGCGGGGAAACAAGCGTATTATGTTGCGATATTCCACACAAGCCTCACAAAAGATCAGAAATCACCAAAATCCTTAACTTTATTGCGACAATAATCCACCTTTTAAAAAGTAAAAATCCACACAGTTCCTAAATTTCTCATTCGGCTCAAGCACTTAGCTGGGAAACAGGCATATTAATAGCAGACTACCTAAAGGTAAAGTCGCAATATTCCACACGAGCCTCACATAAGATCGGAAATCACGAAAATCCTTAACTTTATCGCGACAATAATCCACCTTTTAAAAAGTGAAAATCCACACAGTTCCTAAATTTTTTGTCTGGCTCAAGTACTTGGCGGGCAAACAGGCGCATTTATAGCAGACTCCCTAAAGGTAATGTTGCAATATTCCACGTGAGCCTAACAAAAGATCGGAAATCACGCAAATCCTTAACTTTATTGCGACAATAATGCACCTTTTAAAAAGTGAAAATCCACACAGTTCCTAAATTTCTCGTTTGGCTGAAGCACTTGGCGGGGAAACAGGCATATTTATAGCAGACTACCTAAAGATAATGTTGTGATATTCCACGCGAGCCTCACAAAAGATCGGAAATCACGAAAATCCTTAACTTTATTGCAACAATAATACACCATTTAAAAAGTGAAAATCCACACAGTTCCTAAATGTATCCTCCGGCTCAAGCACTTGGCTGGGAAACAGGCATATTAATAGCAGACTACCTGAAGGTAAAGTTGCAATATTCCACACGAGCCTCACATAAGATCGGAAATCACGAAAATCCTTAACTTTATTGCGACAATAATCCACCTTTTAAAAAGTGAAAATCCAAACACAGTTCCTAAATGTCTCCTCCGGCTCAAGGCCTTGGCGGGGAAACAGCCGTATTTATGGCAGACTAACTAAAGGTAATGTTGCAATATTCCACGCGAGCCTCACAAAAGATCAGAAATCACGAAAATCCTTAACTTTATTGTGACAATAATCCACCTTTTAAAAAGTGAAAATCCACACAAAGTTCCTAAATTTCTCGTTCGGCTCAAGCACTTGGCGGGGAAACAGGTGTATTTATATCAGACTCCCTATAGGTAATGTTGTGATATTCCACGCGAGCCTGACAAAAGATCGGAAATCACGAAAATCCTTAACTTTATTGCGACAATAATCCACCTTTTAAAAAATGAAAATCCACACAGTTCCTAAATTTCTCGTTCGGCTCGAGCACTTGGCGGGGAAACAGGCGTATTTATAGCAGACTACCTAGAGGTAATGTTGCGATATTCCACTTAAGCCTCACAAAAGATCAGAAATCACCAAAATCCTTAACTTTATTGCGACAATAATCCACCTTTTAAAAAGTGAAAATCCACATAGTTCCTAAATTGCTCGTTTGGCTCGAGCACTTGGCGGGGAAACAGGCTTATTTATAGCAGACTACCTAAAGGTAATGTTGCGATATTCCACGCAAGTCTCACAAAACATCGGAAATCACGAAAATCCTTAACTTTATTGCGACAACAATCCACCTTTTAAAAAGTTGCAATATTCCACACGAGCCTCACATAAGATTGGAAATCACGAAAATCCTTAACTTTATTGCGACAATAATCCACCATTTAAAAAGTGAAAATCCATACACAGTTCCTAAATTTCTCCTCCGGCTCAAGCACTTGGCGGGGAAACAGGCGTATTTATAGCAGACTCCTTAAAGATAATGTTGCGATATTCCACGCGAGCCTCACAAAAGATCAGAAATCACAAAAATCCTTACCTTTATTACGACAATAATCCATCTTTTAAAAAGTAAAAATCCACACAGTTCCTAAATTTCTCATTCGGCTCAAGCACTTGGCGGGGAAACAGGCGTATTTATAACAGACTACCTAAAAGTAATGTGATATTCCACGCGAGCCTCACAAAAGATCAGAAATCACGCAAATCCTTAACTTTATTGCGACAATAATCCACCTTTTAAAAAATGAAAATCCACACACAGTTCCTAAATTTCTCGTCCGGCTCAAGCACTTGGCGGGGAAACAGTCGTATTTATAGCAGACTACCTAGTGGTAATGTTGCGATATTCCACGCAAGCCTCACAAAAGATCAGAAATCACCAAAATCCTTAACTTTATTGCGACAATAATCCGCATTTTAAAAAGTAAAAATCCACACAGTTCCTAAATTTCTCGTTCGGCTCAAGCACTTGCCGGGGAAACAGGCGTAATTATAGCAGACTACCTAAAGGTAGTAACTGAGGGTTCAATATCTTGCTCGGGGGTATGTGGACACGTAAACAGGGGGCCTGAGAGTCGAACGCGCAACCTTCAGGTCGGGAGACAACCACTCTAGCACCCGAGCCATGCTTCCCCGCAAAAATAATACAAGACTGGCAATCTCAACTTAATGGCAAAGACTACTTCCTGGCCAGGGCAACGCACTTAGAACAAACTCAAATGAATGCATGCTTGGAAATAACAACATTGACATCATCAGCTCACGGTTAAATAATAAATACAATATTTTAATATTGGAAAAATGAGCAGTTATTACCAATACAGATTCCCAGGTACAGCATGAGTTCAAATGTCCAAAATAAAATGTAACATCCTGTACTGTAAATGAAAAAAAAAAGGGAATGACACTTGACTTAAAGGTGTTACTGTCCCTTTAAGACATCATTGTGTCGCTCGTCTTCAACTTGTCATCATCTCCATCATTCACTCTTCGCACCTCCTCACTTCCTGTTCTCACCTTTGATGACTGGCCTCAATCAGTCCTCTGGTGACCAACCATGCATCTTTTTTTTTTCTTCTTCGCTCACCTATTTGTCACTTCTATCACTGTCAACGTCAGAAAGATGTGTTTCACAGTTGCCTGGACCGCACTGGACTGACACAAACTTCCATTCTTCCATAGGCCTGGGCCATAAATCCATGTTGTCCATACATTTGAGGTTTTTTCTGTTGGAGACTATTCATACTTGCCAACCTTCAGACCTCCGATTTCGGGAGGTGGGGGCGTGGTTGTGGGCGGGGGCGTGGTTAAGAGGGGAGATGTATATTGACAGCTAGAATTCACCAAGTCAAGTATTTCATACATATACATATACATGCATATACATATATATACATATATATATATATATATACATATATATATATATATATATATATATATATATATATATATATATATATATATATATATATCAGTGACGTGCAGTCACTAGAGATGGCGGGGCCTCACCTGCCGCCATCATGGAAAGAAAAAAAATGTAAAAAGAAAAAAATTAATTACATTTTTATATGTATCCAGTGATTATACTATAAAGTTATTTTCCATTTAACTTCACCAGTTTTAGATTATTTTTATTCAAAATCGCTGAATTTTCACATTTGCCGTTCAAATACTGAGAAGAGACGGTGCGGTGATCAGCAGCCAGTTGAGGCACGTCACTCAGTGCCTCAACATGGATTCCGGACTCGGCTTACTGCTGGCCTGCTATGCAGTGAGACCGTATTGCTATATGAATTATATTATACATTTCCATAGTTTAGTTAGCTGAGGTATATAATGTACAGTGTATTTTGTCAACAACTGTATGTGTGTAACGTATTTCTTGTGCTGAGCGATCATAAAACGGCTGCAAAAGACGCACTGGCTGAGGCTCCAGTAATCCCGCCTCCTGCACCCCCGCCGTAGAATTGTTATATCAACTAAAGCCCACACTTAAACTTTCCACGTGCAAGATTGAATCTATTCAAAAAAGTTATTTCATAAGAAGCCAAAAAGTGCAAAAACAATAATGTTGGTGTTGGAGGAGTTGTGAATGACTGCAGGGCCACAACATTAGGTACACCTGCAGACTGCAGGTGTACCTAATTCACAACTCCTCCAACACGAACATTATTGTTTTTGCACTTTTTGGCTTCTTATTAAATAACTTTTGTAACCTATTTTCATGGGCTTTCCTCTTTGTGATGTTAAGTTCCTGTTATGCGCTGTTATACAGTATATGCCTTGAGCTCTTATTTTGAAGGCGCTAAGAGCGGAAGTGATGACACGTTGCGGAGGTTTTTGAAAGAAGGTAAATAAAGTAGTCCTCGTGTAAAGTAGAACCTCCGTGTTTGTTATTTTGTAGTTTCATACAGTATAGGCAACATTTATAAACCCTCAGTTACACTTTTTTAAATAGATTCAATCTTGCACGTGGAAAGTTTAAGTGAGGGCTTTAGTTGCATGGACTTCATTTATAAGTAAAGGTAAGACCATAATAACGTTTTTTTTATTAAATGTGCTTTTTGTGTGCTACAGTTTGTATGTGTAAAGTTAAAGTTAAGTTAAAGTACCAATGATTGTCACACACACACTAGGTGTAATGAAATTTGTCCTCTGCAATTGACCCATCCCCTTGATCACCCCCTGGGAGGTGAGGAGAGCAGTGGGCAGCAGCGGCGCCACGCCCGAGAATCATTTTTGGTGATTTAACCCCCAATTCCAAGCCTTGATGCTGAGTGCCAAGCAGGGAAGAATGCTGGTATGAGCTTTTAAACAAAACCCGTTAACTGCTGCCAATCAAATGGTGAATAAGATACTCTTTAGGGTTCATATGTTTGTAAATCTGACTGTGATGAAGTCAGTGCCTCACCAGCCATCAACCTCACCGCACGTCACTGATGTATATATATGTATACATATCTACATCCTGAAAATATGCAAACAAAACTGTGTTTAGATAATTGATACTTCAAAACTTGCATAAATAAATCTTAAAGAATATAACATAACTTGGCTTCTGAGAGCTTCAAAATGTAATGAATAAAATACTAAAGTTGTTGATAAAAAAGCAATTATTTTAATAATTAAATATGGTCATTTTAAATGAATTATTATGATCATTTAAAATGTATTATTTCATATGTTTATTTCAATGTATAATTCTATGGCTGGATGTAATAAGGCGTCAGAAAAAATACAAATAAAAATACAATTAATTTTGATGTTTTTAGCAAAATATTGTAAAAATGTATTTCGTTTTTTTATTTTTTATAAATTAATAAATATATTTATTTTTAGGTAAGATAAACATAATAGTACAATTTATCTCTAGTCTGGATGATTTAGTTCTTGTCCTTCCGTCATAAAAAAAAAGGCTGTCCTCACTCAGGTCCGCATGGAGCTGGAGGGGTCCGGCTGAAAATCGGGAGATTTTCGGGAGAATATGTGTCACCGGGAGGTTTTCGGGAGAGGCGGTGAATTTCGGGAGTCTCCCGGAAAATTCGGGAGGGTTGGCAAGTATGAGACTATTTAAACGCAAACGAGAGCGAGAGACGTTTGACCCAAAGAAAATAAAAGTGGCGTCAGTGGTTTGGTTTTGCGGAACAAATGACCGCACGCTGCAAAGTTTGTTTAAACAAGACAGCAGCACGACAAACTTATTCCAGTATCTGAAAGCAAAGTATCCAGCCGAGAATAAACACAAATAAAACAAACTGGAGCTAAAAGGTAGCTTAGTGTGGTGCAATCATTTACACAAGCAGTGCAAAACGACCAGAAAAGCAGTCAAACGGTGAAAAAGTCCGTTTTTATTAATACTATCAACTAGAGATGTCCGATAATGGCTTTTTTGCCGATATTGTCCAACTCTTAATTACCGATTCCGATATCAACCGATACCGATATATACAGTCGTGGAATGAACACATAATTATGCCTAATTTTGTTGTGATGCCCCGCTGGATGCATTAAACAATGTAACAAGGTTTTCCAAAATAAATCAACGCAAGTTATGGAAAAAAAAATGCCAACATGGCACTGCCATATTTATTATTGAAGTCACAAAGTGCATTATTTTTTTTAACATGCCTCAAAACAGCAGCTTGGAATTTGGGACATGCTCTCCCTGAGAGAGCATGAGGAGGTTGAGGGGGGCGGGCAGTGTATATTGTAGCGTTAGTACTACAAGGGATTCTGGGTATTTGTTCTGTTGTGTTTATGTTGTGTTACGGTGCGGATGTTCTCCCGAAATGTGTTTGTCATTCTTGTTTGGTGTGGGTTCACAGTGTGGCGCATATTTGTAACAGTGTTAAAGTTGTTTATACGGCCACCCTCAGTGTGACCTGTATGGCTGTTGACCAAGTATGCATGCATTCACTTGTGTGTGTGAAAAGCCGTAGATATTATGTGACTGGGCCGGCACGCAAAGGCAGTGCCTTTAAGGTTTATTGGTGCTCTGTACTTCTCCCTACGTCCGTGTACACAGCAGCGTTTTAAAAAGTCATACATTTTACTTTTTGAAACCGATACCGATAATTTCCGATATTACATTTTAAAGCATTTATCGGCCGATAATATCGGCAGTCAGATATTATCAGACATTTCTACTATCAACACTACATTTGTATTGATACAAGTGCTTTATTCAAGACGGAAGATTTTCCTCCCTGATTAAATAACCATTTGATCAGGACAAAGCATATTGATCAACATATGAGCAAAGCATCACAGTAAATATGCTAGAATAAACAGCCGACAATACCTAGGGTTGTACAGTATACCGGTACTAGTATAGTACCGGTATACTAATAAATCATTATCGGTACTATACCGCCTCTAAAAAGCCCCTTTTTAACGGGCATGACGAGTAGACGAGCATGTTCGGCAGCGCAGACTCACAGCGTACTTACAAACGGACATAATGTGTAGACAGAAAAGGGAGAACGGACGCATTTTGGCTTAAAAACTAAAGATAAAGGTGAAGTTATAACACTGAAACGCCCTCAGGAAGAGGTGCTTGAAGACATGGCTAGCTAGCTAGCGGCAGTGTTTTAGCTACTTCTGAATCACTAATTGTCAGAATAATTGTATCTAAGTTATCACAAAACTTTGTGTTTCAATGAATTCCCGGAGAGAAGACAAAAGCTGTCTTTGATCCTACCAAGAAGAAGGCTTGTAAAACTCCACTGTGTAGGATGGGAAGCAACATGAAGGTGTTCTGTTTCTTTGATGTATTGTAATCCACAGAAATATTTTGTCTTGACCCGAGAACTACAAAGCGGAGAGGAAGCAGGACCACACTCCCCTCCAGACGACCTTTTCTTTGAACTGTTTGTAATCAAAGGCGAGGGCTGTTTATGACCCCCCCTCCCTTAGAAACAGCTGTTGCCATGTAATCAGGGAAAGTCCAAATAAAAGAGGAGGCGTACAATCTTTCGTCAGAGCGTGGAACACTGTACGCGTTTCTCCTCATTGAGCCAAATTTAATTCTGTCTCTGTTTAATTCCTTGCTTCTTGTCTTGTTTAATAGATAGATAGTCATCAGTGTTTGAACCAGACACTAATCCTCGCCTCCATGGCGACAAATAAAGTACGTTTCTTACAAGTACCATTATCACTGCAGGACGAGGAATAGCTCAACATGCTTCACTACACACCGTAGGAGGATACAATAGCTCACCGGCGTCACAATGTAAACAAACGCCATGGGTGGATCTACACCTGACATCCACTGTAATGATACCAAGTACAATAGTGTATATAGTCGATACTACTATGATTACATCGATATTTTTTTAGTATCAACAATTTTGTTGTTGTTTTTGTTTTATTTATAGTTTGTTAATAAAGTCAGGGAATATGTCCCTGGACACATGAGGACTTTGAATGGCTAATTACCCACTACTTGGTATCGGATCGAAAGCATCCAAACAACATAAGAATAAGTGATTATTACAATTTAACAGAAGTGTAGATGGAACATGTTAAAACAGAAAACAAGCAGATATAACAGTAAATAAACAAGTGCATTAATAATACATTTTTACAGTTTGTCCTTTATAATGTTGAAGAAATAATAGGTGTATAAATGACACAATATGTTACTGCATACGTCAGCAGACTAATTAGGAGACTTTGTTTGTTTACTTACTACTAAAAGACAAGTTGTCTAGTATGTTCACTATTTTATTTAAGGACAAACTTGCAATAATAAACATATGTTTAATGCACCCTGAGATTTTTGGTTAAAATAAAGCCAATAATGACATTTTTTGTGGTCCGCTTAATTTAGAAAAGTATCGAAAAATATCGAAATACATTCTGGTACCGGTACCAAAATATTGGTATTGGGACAACACTAATACCTACATTTCAGTAGTTACATTTTTGGAAAATTATTTTACGCAATGTCCAATTTAAATCTGTTCAAAAAAAGAACCTATTTTTAAAAATAATTAATTTTGCAAAGTCTAAGTGTTTTTTGGACCATTGGTATATCTGATTTTTAGGAACACGCTAACATGCCAAAAACACGCTAAAAACGGAATGTAATTTAATTTTTTTTTACTGAATGAGACACCCAGAATGTACATGAAAATAAAGAATGTGGGGTTTACAATATTAACTACGAACAATAAAGCAATGAATATTGACAACATATGAACGTCACACCCCCTTTCCATCCACATATTTTACAATCAAGCGAAACGCAACTAAAATGCAACAAACACAGCAAAATATGAACGCGAAAGGTAAAACCCCCCGAAAAAACACCTACAATCTGATATATCTGATACATCACATAGCTTTAGAGAGAACGTGAGAAGAAAAAAAAGTCAGTCTCCAGGGAGAGGAGGTCCAAGTTAAAAAAAAAAACCCATAGCCATAGCACACATAAACATGTGTGTAAGTGGGAAACATCAAAGAACACAAAGGACATTAAAGACATTGAAAGATCAGAGCTGATGCAACCAGCCACTTCTACACACAGCCACAAAAGTAAAACAACAACAACAAAAACATATACACTGTGGTGGCCTCTGCGGTGTTCCACGCCATCGTCTGCTGGGGTGGGGGGGAGCCCGGCCAGAGAGAAGAGCAGACCCAACAAAGCAACCAAGAGAGCCGACTCCACCCTGGGCCGCCCACCAACTCTCGGCCAGTGTCCAGTCTGCATGGATGAGCGAGGATGCGTCCAAGGAGATCAAGGTGTCAGATACCCACCTACACTGCTTGGTGCCTTGTGACTTATACTACCATAGTAACAAATTAGATGACCATAATAACTAATTAGATGACCATAATAACTAATTAGATCATCATAGTAACTCATTAGATTACCATAGTAACTAATTACATACCTGCCAACTTTTGAAATCAGAAAAACCTAGTAGCCAGGGTCCAGGGGCCGCAGGCCCCGGTAGGTCCAGGACAAAGTCCTGCTGGGGGGTTCCTTCGCCCCCAGACGCAAAATGATTATTAGCATTCAGACAGGTTAAAATGTTGCTAAAACCATCACTTTTCTATCAGTCACAGTGACTTTTCAAAACAAAAATATTACAGCAAAAATCATATGGGTTGATTGACATGTTTATTCTGTAAGCTAACTTCAATAGTTTGAAATTATTTTGACAGTTAATGCCAGTTATCCTACGATTGTAAACGTATTCAAAATCTTTTGACATTAACTTTATATGTTGAAACTTTCAACAACTTGAAAGAATAAGATTTTTGAGAGTATTTGGTTCAAATTACACAATATAAATAAGACATGTCATTATTGATATTGCAGACATTGTTGTAACAAGAAACTTCAGGTCGAAATTTTGGTTTATGAAAGAAATATAAATAAATATAAATATAAAACTTCATGACGACATTTTTCTAATTAATAAAGAGTAATACAATAGTATGATAGTTATATGTTACTTGTTTTGAACATGTTATCGTTATCACAAATAAAAATATATACTGTACACAGAAATTATTTTTGATTTGATTTATTGTTTATGTAATAGAAGATTTACTTAAAATGTTATGTTTTGTGAGTTTTTTTATGCTACGAACTGTACTTACCGGCGATGTAAACCGAAGGAGACATTTCTGTAATGAAAGCTGCAACACCCTTTTTAGATCCCATCATCACTGCAGCATTATCGGCAGCAAAGCAAACCAAATTCTGCCAAGGAATTTCGTTTGAGTCTATTTCTTCCACGAGTATTTTGTAAATGTTTTCGCCTGTGGAAGCCGTATTGCATTCCCTCAAAGACAGAAGTACTGACAATACTTTTCCAATGTCGTCATCGAAATATCGAACACAAATGGGGTACAGTCGACATGCTAAATTGTTCCGTCTTCATGACATCGGCGATACTTTTTGAGGATTCTGTTCCAAGACACTGAATAATGTTTGATGATTTGGTTCGACCACATCCATATTTTTTGGCGATTTTCGAGTCGGGAAACATTTTCCGAAATAACTGTCCCATGTGATCAGCCAGTGCGATTGGAAGTCCATGCTCAATTATTGCCTCCGTAAATAAAACTTCGGCATTTATCACATCCAAAGAATCTGTTTGGGCGACGAAAAACGTTGAAAGTTTTCCACTTGTATCGCTAGCAACGGCATTAGACTTGTGTTTTTTTGTCCCAACGTGGTCTTTTACATCGCTAATTCCTCCGTGTCCGATCGAAAAATCTTGTCTGCACAAGGTGCAATTCGCGTAGTTTTCACCCTTTTTGGAAATTATTCCCGGATAGGCTTTTGAATATTCTTCACGGAATGACTGCAGTTTTCTTTTCGGTTTAAGACTCGTTTGCGATTTTTCTCCGGCTGATTCCATGATCGTTCGCTCGTTTGGAAACAATGGCAACTGGTGCCTCGTGCTTGGCAGCGGTGCTATAAATAGCCTCGCGCATGGCATTCGGAATGGCTCGATAGGAAGTTACGGGAAGCACTGTCGATTGTCATTGTTGTTACGCGATTTCGTGAATAAAACTTTTAAAAAAATATTTTTTTTTAATGAATGAAAAACAGTATTTTTTATCACTGCAACCGTAACCCGGAATAGGTTGCTGAAAACCGTACTAATTACGGGAAAACCGGAGTAGTTGGCATGTAATTAGATGGCCATAATAACTAATTAGATTATCATAGTAACTAATTAGATTACCATGGTAACTAATTAGATTATCATAGCAACTAATTAGATTACCATGGTAACTAATTAGATGACCATGGTAACTAATTAGATGACCATGGTAACTAATTAGATTACTATGGTAACTAATTAGATGACCATGGTAACTAATTAGATTACTATGGTAACTAAATAGATGACCAAAGTAACTAATTAAATTATCATAGTAACTAATTAGATGACCATAGTAACTAATTAGATGACCATAGTAACTAATTCGATTACCGTATTAAAAACTAATACGATGACCATAGTAACTAATTAGATTACCATGGTAACTAATGAGATGACCATAGTAACTAATGAGATGACCATAGTAACTAATTATATTACCACGATAACTAATGAGATGACCATAGTAACTAATTAGATGAGCATTGTAACTAATTAGATGACCATAGTAACTAATTAGATTACCATAGTGACTAATTAGATGACCATGGTAACTAATGAGATGACCATAGTAACTAATTATATTACCATGGTAACTAATTAGATGACCATAGTAACTAATTATATTACCATGGTAACTAATTAGATGACCATAGTAACTAATTAGATGACCATTGTAACTAATTACAAAACCATAGTAACTATTTAGATTACCATAATGACTAATTAGATGACCATGGTAACTAATTATATTACTATAGTAACGTATTAGATTACCATGGTAACTAATTAGATGGCCATAGTAACTAATTAGATTATCATAGTAACTAATTAGATGACCATAGTAACTAATTAGATTACCATAGTAACTTATTAGATTACCATGGTAACTAATTAGATGGCCATAGTAACTAATTAGATTGCTGTATTAATTAATTAGATTACCATAGTAACTAATTAGATTACCATGGTGACTAATTAAATTACTATGGTAACTAATTAGATGACCATAGTAACTAATAAAATGACCATAGTAACTAATTATATTACCATGGTAACTAATGAGATGACCATAGTAACTAATAAGATGACCATGGTAACTAATTAGAAAACCATAGAAACTAATTAGATTACCATAGTAACTAATTAGAAAATCATAGTAACTAATTAGATTATCATAGTAACTAATTAGATTGCCATAGTAACTAATTAGATTACCATAGTAGCTAATTAGATTACCATAGTAACTAGTATATCATGCAAAAGCACAGATTCCGATTTTGAAAGACTTTGTATCGTCCAAGACTTACGGTCATTAGAAAACATCACTGCACATCATAATGGCAGCTACACTTTCTATCTTAAAGATTAAAAAAACAAAAAAATTGGGTATGTCCGGGGGGCCAGATTGAAAAACTTATCGGGCCACATGTGGCCCCCGGGCCTTAATTTGCCCAAGTTTGCCATAAAGTGAATAGATTCTATGAACGTGAGCCCCTCACTGACCACACAATTCCTGCAGAATGCGTCAAACGGTGCTCAACAACACACGCACACACACACACACACACACACACACACACACACACACACACACACACACACACACACACACACACACACACACACACACACACACACACACACACACACACACACACACACACACACACACACACACACACACGCACACACACACACACACACACGCGGCAGCAAGCCTATCTGCAGCTCCAGCGGTGGTAGCTGTTCTCTACTGGAGCACGAAATGAAACACATAAGAGAATGAAAAGCAAGATTAGCGGCAAGACGGACGGCGTCATGCTTTGACGGCCTCCCGTCTCTCCACGAGGGAGCAATCCTTGTGTGGAGTTGCGTGTTTCTTAGCTGGAGTGCGGAGCTGCTTGGCCGGACAAGTGGACGAAGAAGAAAGAGGTCCAACACACAATATGTCACGGTGACGGCTGAAGGACTGAAGCTGGTGTAGAATGGAGGTGGTTTTGATGATGTTAGAACAAGAATGGGAGTCCCTATATCCTGTTTAGGAACCATCAAATCCCTTATTTGTTTGCCCCACTGGATCTTTCCTCATGGACAAGATAAAGTCCCGCGTTTAGAAAACAAACTGGTGCTGTCAAGCGACAAAAGACTGACTAATTCATTTGAGTTGAGTTTGAGTTTATTTGGAACATACATGCATACAACATGATGCATGCATGCATACAACATGATGCATGCATGCATACAACATGATGCATGCATGCATACAACATGATGCATGCATGCATACAACATGATGCATGCATGCATACAACATGATGCATGCATGCATACAACATGATGCATTTATTTGGAACATGCATGCATACAGCATGATGCATGCATGCATACATACAACATGATGCATGCATGCATACAACATGATGCATGCGTGCATACAACGTGATACATGCATGCATACAACATGATGGATGCATGCATGCATAACATGATACATGCATGCATACAACATGATGCATGCATGCATATAACATGATGCATGCATGCATACAACATGATACATGCATGCATACAACATGATACATGCATACAACATGATACATGCATGCATACAACATGATACATGCATACAACATGATACATGCATGCATACAACATGATGCATGTGTGCAGACAACATGATACATGCATGCATACAACATGATGCATGCGTGCATACAACATGATACATGCGTGCGTACAACATGATGCATGCATGCGTACAACATGATACATGCGTGCATACAACATGATACATGCGTGCGTACTACATGATACATGCGTGCATACAACATGATACATGCATGCGTACAACATGATGCATGCGTGCGTACAACATGATACATGCATGCATACAACATGATGCATGCATACAACATGATACATACATGCGTACAACATGATGCATGCGTGCGTACAACATGATACATGCATGCATACAACATGATGCATGCATACAACATGATACATGCATGCATACAACATGATACATGCGTGCATACAACATGATACATGCGTGCATACAACATGATACATGCATGCGTACAACATGATGCATGCGTGCGTACAACATGATGCATGCGTGCGTACAACATGATACATGCATGCGTACAACATGATACATGCATGCGTACAACATGATGCATGCGTGCGTACAACATGATGCATGCATGCATCATGTTGTACGCACGCATGCATACAACATGATGCATGCATGCATACAACATGATACATGCATGCATACAACATACTGATATACATATAATTTTGATATGTAATTAATTAATCTAATTCAGTGTTAACCATTGGGCCGCCAAACAATATGTGTTCCTCAGCTGTGGTCCGTATGGGTTGTACAATATTAAACAGAAGAAGTCCGGCGCTTAAGTCATAAAGAAGTTTCTTCAGCGCCAAAATTATGACCAAAGTGGTGAAGCTGTATTTTCATTTGCACTTTCATTTCATTGACTGTTTAGTTAAGAAAAAAACATATTCTTTGTTAATTTTATTTATTTGTTTTAGCACATCATAATGATTTATTTCTCCAATCAGCCTGACCTAACCCTAAGGCTTATCTGTTTGAATAAACAAAAGTCTGTGTGATTAACATGGTTTCATAACATTTGACAAGGTTGTACACTGTAAGAAAGTTAGATGTCATTGTATAATATGATTAAAATTAAGAGTAAAATTACCAATTCAGTGCGGATCTTTGAGTGGGCCCCGGACCCCTCTGTAGTGCAAAAGTTGGGCCTCGAGGTCCAAAAGGTTAACAACCTCCGATCTAATTAATCTCTTACTTAATATGACGTTAAAAAAACTGCTGAGAAAACAAATGCAACATTTTTTTTACTACTTATTTAAATTAGAGCTGTCATATAATATTGTAATCAGATTAATCGCACATTGGAATTTGGATTAATCCTGATTAATCACAGGTCATCACTCGCTTGCATCATTTTATTTAACTTGAAAAACAGCCACATATTAGGACACAAATACCATATTATTGTCAGATTTTCTTACAAGAGACAATGTTTTACTGAATGCAGGTTATTTATTTTCACACAACTTGGTGATCGCTTTCTCTAAAATCCCATCTGGATTCACTTTGAAGTGAAAATCATCAAAGAGTTTTTTCTATTTTGTCAAATTGTCTTGATACACGGTCTGTATCGCTTTCACTGGTACTAAACGACTTTGAGGAGGGCCACACAACAAAACTACAAATGTGCTGACTTGCTTTAGGACATACGCCACTCCAGTGACGTGCAGTCACTAGAGGCAGGTGAGGCGGGGCCTCACCTGCCATCATGGAAAGAAAAAAAAATGTAAAAAGAAAAAAATGTAATTAAATTGTTATATGTATGCAGTGATTATACTATAAAGTTATTTTCCATTTAACTTCACCAGTTTTAGATTATTTTTATTCAAAATCGCTGAATTTTCACATTTGCCGTTCAAATACTGAGAAGAGACGGTGCGGTGAACAGCAGCCAGTTGAGGCACGTCACTCAGTGCCTCAACATGGATTGCGCAATGACTCGGCTAACTGCTGGCCTGCTGTGCAGTGAGACCGTATTGCTATATGAATTATATTATACATTTCCATAGTTTAGTTAGCTGAGGTATATAATGTACAGTGTATTTTGTCAACAACTGTATGTGTGTAACGTATTTCTTGTGCTGAGCGATCATAAAACGGCTGCAAAAGACGCACTGGCTGAGGCTCCAGTAGCCCCGCCTCCTGCACCCCCGCCGTAGAATTGTTATATCAACTAAAGCCCACACTTAAACTTTCCACGTGCAAGATTGAATCTATTTAAAAAAGTTATTTCATAAGAAGCCAAAAAGTGCAAAAACAATCATGTTCGTGTTGGAGGAGTTGTGAATGACTGCAGGGCCACAACATTAGGTACACCTGCAGACTGCAGGTGTACCTAATTCACAACTCCTCCAACATGAACATTATTGTTTTTGCACTTTTTGGCTTCTTATTAAATAACTTTTGTAACTTATTTTTATGGGCTTTCCTATTTGTGATGTTAAGTTCCTGTTATGCGCTGTTATACAGTATGTGCCTTGAGCTCTTATTTTGAAGGCGCCAAGAGCGGAAGTGATGACATGTTGTAGTGGAGCGGAGGTTTTTGAAAGAAGGTAAATAAAGTGGTCCTCGTGTAAACTGGAGCCTCCGTGTTTATTTTGTAGTTTCATACAGTATAGGCGACATGTATAAACCCTCGGTTACACTTTTTTAAATAGATTCAATCTTGCACGTGGAAAGTTTAAGTGAGGGCTTTAGTTGATATAACACACCCGTCAGAGGGTTCATTAATCCAGCACAACAGCGGCAAATTGACTTTATTTATAAGTAAAGGTAAGACCATAATAAAGTTTTTTTTTTAATTAAATGTGCTTTTTTGTGTGCTACAGTTTGTATGTGTAAAGTTAAAGTTAAGTTAAGTTAAAGTACCAATGATTGTCACACACACACTAGATGTAATGAAATTTGTCCTCTGCATTTGACCCATCCCTTGATCACCTCCTGGGAGGTGAGGGGAGCAGTGGGCAGCAGCGGCACCGGGCCCGGGAATAATTTTTGGTGATTTAACCCCCAATTCCAACCCTTGATGCTGAGTGCCAAGCAGGGAAGAATGCTGGTATGAGCTTTTAAACATAACCCGTTAACTGCTGCCAATCAAATGGTGAATAAGATACTCTTTAGGGTTCATATGTTTGTAAATCTGACTGTGATGAAGTCAGTGCCTCACCAGCCATCAACCTCAACGCACGTCACTGCGTCACTCCCCCTTTCCCCGTTCGTTAAAAAGACGGAAGCTGATGCAAAAACTAAAAGAATAAGAAGGCCTACGTGCAATTACTGCTATCATGCCGTAATTATATTATATTGCGGGGTAGCAATAAATAGCCACCAGGCTGATAGTTCCACACTACTTCCTTCAATAAAACTCTCTCGCCGGTCTTTCTTTGCTTGGCTCTTGCATACGCCCCGATACATTCTTGGTAGTAGCGTCATGTTTGTAGCACAATCCAAGATCATTTCTTGATAGTGTCTATTTAACATCAGCTTAGCCTTTAGAGACATAATATTTGTGTCAATAATACAGCGGATGTCATGCGCTAAGCATCATGGGAAATAGACCCCGCTTTTAGACCAGTTGATCTGCCGTCTCTTTTCTGCTCTTCCCCCCTCTCCTGCGTGGAGAGGTTATTAGGTGTTCAAAGTCAAGACCCAGGGTGGACCACTCATCTGTGCATCAGTTGGGGACGTCTCTGCGCTGCTGACCTGTCTCCGCTCAAGATGATCTCCTGCTGGCCATGGACTGGACTCTCACACTATTAACTTCCCAGCGTGGAACTGTCATAGGATGCCACCAGTGCAACAAATCCCGTCGTGAAATGTCCTCGCTCCTAAATATTCCAAAGTCAACTGTCGGCATTATTATAAGAAAATGGAAGAGTTTGGGAACAACAGCAACTCAGCCACATAGTGGTAGGCCATGTAAACTGACAGAGAGGGTTCAGCGGAGGAATTATGGTGTGGGTTGTTTTTCCAGGAGTTAGTTCCAGTGAGAAAAACTTTGAATGCTCCAGGATACCAAAACATTTTGGACAATTCCATGTTCCCAACCTTGTGGGAACAGTTTGGAGCGAGCCCCTTCCTCTTCCAACATGACCGTGCACCAGTGCACAAAGCAAGGTCCATAAAGACATGGATGACAGAGTGAACTTGACTGGCCTGCACAGAGTCCTGACCTGAACCCGATAGAACACCTTTGGGATGAATTAGAACGAAGACTGAGAGCCAGGCCTTCTTGACCAACATCAGTGTGTGACATACTTGCCAACCCTCCCGGATTTTCCGGGAGACTCCCGAAATTCAGCGCCTCTCCCGAAAACCTCTCGGGACAAATGTTCTCCCGAAAATCTCCCGAAATTCAGGCGGACTCAGGTCCTCCACAATATAAAAAAGCGTACCTGCCCAATCACGTTATAACTATAGAATGATGGAGGGCGAGTTCTTGGTTTCTTATGCGGGTTTATTGTTAGGCAGTTTCATTAACATCCTCCCAGCGTGGCAACAACACACAACAACAGCAGTCACTTTTTTGTATACCATAAAGCAGTTTCTCTGCCGTAAACAGCAATGTTGTGACACTCTTAAACAGGACAATACTGCCATCTAGTGCATTTTTAGAAAGCACTTTTGTGCGTGCCACACAGCATGGTTCGAAAAATAGTGACAGAGAATAGAACAAGGATGGACAATTCAACCCTTAACTCAACAATGAGTAGATGAGTGTTATGTGTGTGTATATGTGTAAATAAATGAACACTGAAATTCAAGTATTTATTTTATATATATATATATATATATATATATATATATATATATATATATATATATATATATATATATATATATATATATATAGCTAGAATTCACTGAACGTCAAGTATTTCTTATGTATATATATATATATATATATATATATATATATATATATATATATATATATATATATTTATTTATATGAAATACTTGACTTGGTGAATTCTAGCTGTAAATATACTCCTCCCCTTTTAGCCACGCCCCCAACCACACCCCCGTCCCACCCCGACCCCTCCCCCCACCTCCCGAAATCAGAGGTCTCAAGGTTGGCAAGTACGGTGTGTGACCTCACCAATGCACTTTTGGAAGAATGGTGGAAAATTCCTATAAACACACCCAGATTGGTTGAAGCTGTAATAGCTGCAAAAGGTGGACCCACATCATATTGAACCCTATGAGTTAGGACTGGGATGGCACTTCAAGTTTATATGTGACTCAAGGCAGGTGGCCAAATGCTTTTGGCAATATAGTGTAGTTGCATCTTTCTACCGGAACCACAGGGATGGTGCTGGAAGAAAAACCACCAAGCTACGACCCAAACATGCAGCAAAGTGCACTTGACTGATTTGGATTCCTACTTTCTGAAGGGCTCCGGACATTTTTTCACGCCCTTTGGGCCGTCTAAGCGTCATTGGTTACCCTATCACCGGGGTAACGAGCCCGTTGTTGGTAGGAGACCGGACAGCTGCCTGCAAAATCGGCGCTGAACCGGCGTTTTGTTTTTACACATGGCCAAATACAACAGCTGTGCGCATGAAAAGGCTGCCATTTTTGTGTGTGTGAGTGTGTCTAGGAGGGCATGATGAGTGTGTACGAGTGCATCTGTGTGCGTGCGGGAGCCAAGGGAAAGGGTAATGAGGACCACTGGGGCTCGTTTAAACTACCAGGGGTCACAAGCGGAGAAGCGTGCCTGGGCCTCGACTTCCCAAGGCAAGGCAGATCACGGGCGGCTCCGGTGCCTTCCTTCCGAGTCTTTATCGTTTCCAGCCAACTTCACCTCCGGGCTCTTCCAGATGGCTGGGAATCCAGCCTGACCCTTCAGCCTGGGCAGGCCTGAAGCGGGAAGATGCACAGCAGCGGGAAGATGCACGGCGTGGGTGAGACGAGCCCCTCGGCTCCGTGTCTTCCCACCTCTCCTCGGTGGCATTTAGATGTGAGATTGTTCCGCTCATCAAGAGCAACACCTTCCGTCGATATGCGGTTAAAAATAGGCGGCGGAGGACGCTGTCCGCTAATTGCGTGGCTTTTTTTCCCCTGTTTCCACATGTAGCCTTTAAAGACCAACTGTTTGTCATTCACAAACCTTATGTAAGACCTTTTCATGCATTATTATCTAAAGACCTTGTATCTTTATTACAAGGTCTTTTTTAAATACTGAATTTATGTAACTGAATTTTATTCCCATCAAATTATGCTGACCATTTCATCGGTAAAAAAATAAATAAAAATGTTAGCAAAATGCTAACAATACTATGGATACAAGTACACAGCAGTAGCAAACTGCCGCTGCTAAGCTAACAAACACAGCTGAGCTAAAATGCTGCTCTGCATAAGCCTCACCTGGCAACAGGCACCGCCTCTTAACGGGGCGCACACACTCTGCTCTCATGAAACGTCGCTCAGATATGGTATTTAGAAGTATCACAGACTCATATGTGTGTACCGGCCATACTTATCACTATACCGTGTACAGACACCTTCATAACAATATGTAATATGTGCAATATACACACTGCAAGTATATATAAAATGTAGTAACAGAGACCTTCATAACAATATGTAATATGTTCTATATACAAACTGCAAATATATATATAATGTAGTAACAGACACCTTTATAACAATATACACACTGCAAGTATATAATGTAGTAACAGACACCTTCACAAAAATATGTAATATGTTTTATATACACACTGCAAGTATATATATAATGTAGTAACAGACACCTTCATAACAATATGTAATATGTACAATATACACACTGCAAGTATATATGTAATGTAGTAACATACACCTTCATAACAATATGTAATATGTTCCATATGCACACTGAAAGTATATATATAATGTAGTAACATACACTTTCATAACAATGTGTAATATGTACAATATACACACTGCAAGTATATATATATAATGTAGTAAGAGACACCTTCATAACAATATGTAATATTTACAATATACACACTGCAAGTATATTTATATAATGTAGTAACAGAATCCCAGGCTCCGGATCTTTCTGTGTGGAGTTTGCATGTTCTCCCCGTGACTGCGTGGGTTCCCTCTGG
>NC_084568.2:32735000-32790000 GCF_033978685.3 Nerophis lumbriciformis | reverse complement strand
TAGCTATCTTTGTGGTGACAGGATGACCCATGAGGCCTGTTGGATGCTCCTTCTCTCACACACACACACACACACACACACACACACACACACACACACACACACACACACACACACACACACACACACACACACACGCACACGCACACGCACACGCACACACTTATATACAGGGAGCCATCCTGCAGCCTGCAGGGAACTCCCGGAAGCATTTATTGACTGCTGCGTGAAAGTGCCTATTAATCCGTCAAAGGCGTCACAAGCTGTGCTGTTCCAGCAAGCGTGCTTGAATGTTCTTGTGGAGGTCGCTTCCTCGCGGCCCCACTGACAGACACTTCACAGGAGCCAAGCGTGCCGTTTTTTAAAAAAATTTTTAATGCACGTAGGTTTTTAGCAAAGTCTTTCTTCCCGCAGAACGTGACCTTTCAGTCACGTCCGTATCCTCTCCCTTCTCCTGCTCCCGGCCGCTTACTGTTAAAGACAACAGATGATTGGATTAACACGTACCACCTGTGAAATCTAATCACCTGCCCGCTGTGTCTCGCCGCCAGCACTGCCACGCCCCCGTCTGATGGTGCTCTGTCCTCAGCACCATGGACAGAGGCGGTGACCTTTGCTCCTGCAGGCAGCGCTGGCCACATCTCCCTCCACAGTTCTTTATTCACTTGCTACATAGAGCTTGCTTAGAACCAGGCCCGCCCCGAGGAACCCCGACCGGATGTTTTTGTTTCATTTACACGCAAAATGTAATGACTTTGTCAATCTAGAGCAGTGGTTCTCAACCTTTTTTCAGTGATGTACCTCCTGTGAACATTTTTTTTAATTCAAGTACCCCCTAATCAGAGCAAAGCATTTTTGGTTGAAAAAAAGAGATAAAGAAGTAAAATACAGCACTATGTCATCAGTTTCTGATTTATTAAATTGTATAACAGTACAAAATATTGCTCATTTGTAGTGGTCTTTCTGGAACTATTTGGAAAAAAAGATAGGTTTTTATTTATATATATAACAGATTTTTGAATTGTTGCTATTTTTAGAATATTTAAAAAAAAATCTCACGTACCCCATGGCATACCTTCAAGTACCCCCAGGGGTACGTGTACCCCCATTTGAGAACCACTGATCTAGAGGACGGTGGATGGAACACCAACACATTTTCAGTGCAGCGTCAATACAGCTATTGGGTGTGCCACACACTCACCGAGGCATCACTAGCAATGATCCATCCTTCCACAGGTATTAAAATGTTTGACCAAGTTTGAAGCAAAGATTGTAATCATGCAATCTCTTAAGGCAGCGCTTCCGTGATCGATAGTTTTTAAGCCCAAATACCGCATATTTGCCAACCTTGAGACCTCCGATTTCGAGAGGTGGGGGTGGTGGGGTGTGGGGGGTGTGGTTAAGAGGGGAGGAGTATATTGGCAGCTAGAATTCACCAAGTCAAGTATTTCATACATGTATATATATATATATATATATATATATATATATATATATCCTGAAAATATGCAAACAAAACTGTGTTTAGATAATTGATACTTCAAACTTGCATAAATAAATATTAAGGAATATAACATAACTTGGCTTCTGAGAGCTTCAAAATGTAATGAATAAAATGCTGAAGTTGTTGATAAACAAGCAATTATTTTTTATAATTAAATATGGTCATTTTAAATAAATTATTATGATAATTTAAAATTAATTATATCAAATATGTTTATTTTAATGTATAATTCTATGGCTGGATGTAATAAGGAGTCAGGAAAAAATAAAAATAAAAATACAATTAATCTTGATTTTTTTAGCAAAATATAGTAAAAATGTATTTAGGTTTTTTGTTTTTAATTAATAATTATATTTATTTTTAGGTAAGATAAACATAATAATACAATTTATCTCTAGTCTGGATGATTTAGTTCTTGTCACCAGTCGTGAAAAAAGGCTGTCCTCACTCAGGTCCGCATGGAGCTGGAGGGGGCGTGGCTTCCAGCTCCGGCTGAAAATCGGGAGATTTTCGGGAGAATATTTGTCCCGGGAGGTTTTCGGGTGAGGCGCTGAATTTCGGGAGTATCCCGGAAAATTCGGGAGGGTTGGCAAGTATGAAATACCGCCATATAGCACTTCACGCACCCTCTTTGTTAACCAGTAGAATTGCCTTAAGCCGGCCCAATCACATAATATCCACGGCTTTTGACACACACAAGTGAATACAAGGCATGCTTTGTCAACAGCCATACAGGTCACACTGAGGGTGGCCGTATAAACAACTTTAACACTGTTACAAATATGCGCCACACTGTGAACCCACACCAAAACAAGAATGACAAACACATTTCGGGAGAACATCCGCACCGTAACACAACATAAACACAACAGAACAAATACCCAGAACCCCTAACTCTTCGGGGACGCTACAATATACACCCCCCGCTAACCCCCTACACCACCCTCCCCCAACTCAACATCCTCATGCTCTCTCAGGGAGAGCATGTCCCAAATTCCAAGCTGCTGTTTTGAGGCATGTTAAAAAAAAAAATAATGCACTTTGTGACTTCAATAATAAATATGGCAGTGCCATGTTGGCATTGTTTTTCCGTAACTTGAGTTGATTTATTTTGGAAAACCTTGTTACATTGTTTAATGCATCCAGCGGGGCATCACAACAAAATTAGGCATAATAATGTGTTAATTCCACCACTGTATATATCCGTATCGGTTGATATCGGAATCGGTAATTAAGAGTTGGACAATATCGGAATATCGGCAAAAAAGCCATTATCGGACATCTCTAATTTCAACCATTGAAATACTTTCTATAGTCGAAGACATACGGTCATTTAAAAACAGCACTGCACATCATAATGGCGGCGACAGTTTTGATATTAAAGTTCGGGCCGGATTGAAAACCTTAATGGGCCGCATGTGGCCTGCGGGCCGTATTTTTGCCCAGTTCTGCATTAGGGCAAATAACCATCACGCTTCGATGTTTGCACCCTGGAAGGCAAACCTTCAGGCCTTGACAGAATAAAACAATAACAGCAGGAGAGCGAGTAGGACAGAATGAATGGACCCCCCGCCCCCCCCAAAAAAATCTGCGCCTCACGCCTTCCTTCCTCTTCTGTGACAAAGTGACAAATTACTAAGTGTTAAAATTGCATTCGGCGCAGATAAAAGGTTGCCATGAAGTCAGAGAAAATAAAGTGTCTTATTTCATGGGGTTTCTCGGCCAGGACTATCAACTTTTCTGTTATTGTGGAGTAGTGTTGTAGTGTTTGGTACCAGTACCGGTACCAAAAATAAATGTTGGTACTTTTCTAAACAAAGGGGACCACAAAAAATGTCATTATTGGCTTTATTTTAAAGGGGAACATTATCACCAGACCTATGTAAGCGTCAATATATACCGTGATGTTGCAGAAAAAAGACCATATATTTTTTTAACCGATTTCCGAACTCTAAATGGGTGAATTTTGGCGAATTAAACGCCATTCTAATATTCGCTCTCTAATATTCCGTTTTTTCGACTGTTTTCCGTACCTTGGAGACATCATGCCTCGTCGGTGTGTTGTCGGAGGGTGTAACAACACGAACAGGGACGGATTCAAGTTGCACCAGTGGCCCAAAGATGCGAAAGTGGCAAGAAATTGGACGTTTGTTCCGCACACTTTACCGACGAAAGCTATGCTACGACAGAGATGGCAAGAATGTGTGGATATCCTGCGACACTCAAAGCAGATGCATTTCCAACGATAAAGTCAAAGAAATCTGCCGCCAGACCCCCATTGAATCTGCCGGAGTGTGTGAGCAATTCAGGGACAAAGGACCTCGGTAGCAAGGCAAGCAATGGCGGCAGTTTGTTCCCGCAGGCGAGCGAGCTAAACCCCCTGGCTGTCTTGGCTCACACCGTCCCTTATGCCACCGAAGATGATCAAGAGAAGAATATCAACCCTAGCTTCCCTGGCCTGCTGACATGAGGGTATGTCTACAGAATATATTAATTGATGAAAATTGGTCTGCACTCTCAAAGTGCATGTTGTTGCCAAATGTATTTCATATGCTGTAAACCTAGTTCATAGTTGTTAGTTTCCTTTAATGCCAAACAAACACATACCAATCGTTGGTTAGAAGGCGATCGCCGAATTCGTCCTCGCTTTCTCCCGTGTCGCTGGCTGTCGTGTCGTTTTCGTCGGTTTCGCTTGCATACGGTTCAAACCGATATGGCTCAATAGCTTCAGTTTCTTCTTCAATTTCGTTTTCGCTACCTGCCTCCACACTACAACCATCCGTTTCAATACATGCGTAATCTGTTGAATCGCTTAAGCCGCTGAAATCCGAGTCTGAATCCGAGCTAATGTCGCTATAGCTTGCTGTTCTTTCCGCCATGACGTCACAGGAAAATGGACGGGTGTTTATAACGATGGTTAAAATCAGCCACTTTGAAGCTTTTTTTTAGGGATATTGCGTGATGGGTAAAATTTTGAAAAAAACTGGGAACTGATTTTTAATGGTTTTAACCCTTCTGAAATTGTGATAATGTTCCCCTTTAGGATACATCAAACATATGTTTATTATTGCAATGTTGTCCTTAAATATTCAAAACTAGGAATGAACACATGTGGAGTTATGTACTTAAGGTGAAATAACTGAACACATGTTTTACAGTATATTCTGGTTTCTTCACCCGTTGCTCTGATTACTGCTTTGCACACTCTTGGCATTCTCTCGATGAGCTTCAAACACACCTGTGAAGTGAAAGCCGTTTCAGGTTACTACCTCTTGAAGCTCATCGAGAGGTAATTAGTAGTAAGTAAACAAACAAAGGCTCCTAATTAGTCTGCTGAAGTATGCAGTAACATATTGTGTCATTTATACACCTATTATTTTGTACACATTATGAAGGACACGCTGTAAAAATGGTTTATTTATTCCACTTGTTCATTTACTGTCAATATCTGCTTATTTTCTCTTTCAACTCGTTCTATCTACACTTCTGTTAAAATGTAATAATCACTTATTCTTCTGTTGTTTGATACTTTACATTAGTTTTGGATGATACCACACATTTGGGTATCGATCTGATACCAAGTAGTTACAGGATCTGACATTGGTTATATTCAAAGTCCTCGTGTATAGGGACATATTTCCTGAGTTTATAAACATAATATAAATGAAAAGTTTTTGTGATGCTAAAAAATATCGATGTAATCATATTAGTATCGACTAGATACGGCTCCTGTACTTGGTATCATTACAGTGGATGTTAGGGTGTAGATCCACCAATGGCGTTTGTTTATATTGTAGCGTCCTGGAAGAGTTGGTGCTGCAGGGAATTCTGGGAATTTGCTCTGTAGTAATTACGTTGTGTTGCGGTGCAAATCCATCCATCCATCCATTTTCTACCGCTTGTCCCTTTTGGGGTTATGGGCGGTGCTGGAGCCTATCTCAGCTGCATTCGGGCAAATATTCCCCCAAAATGTGTTTGTCATTGTTGTTTAGTATGGTTTCACTACATGGCACATGTTTATGACAGTGTTGGCGTCGTTCATACGGCCACCTATAGTGTGACATGTATGGCTGTTGACTAAATATGCCCTTCATTCACTTGTGTGTAGTGTGTTCAAAGTTAAGAAATTCGTCCGACATATTGAAATCCAATATTATGATTCCTTTATCTTTAGTTGTTTAGCCAACATTTGACCGTTCTCCCTTTTCTGTCTACACACATTGTCTACTTGTAAGCCGTGATTGTGCACTGCCGAACATGCTATGTGGTGACGACCAATGTTCATGTGTGTGAGCAAACGCAAAAAGTCCCTGAGCATTGAGTGGAGCCCATGTGAGCAACATCAGACGTGCACACTGTGGCTACACCAGCAGCACACCTGTCCCAAACCTGACTAAATAACAAGTTCAATCTCCATCCGTCCATCCATTTCCTACCGCTTGTCCCTTTCGGGGTCGTTGGAGCCTATCTCAGCTGCATTCGGGCGGAAGGCGGGGTACACCCTGGACAAGTCCCCACCTCATCGCAGGGCCAACACAGATAAACAGACAACATTCTCTTATTATTATAATCAAATGACAGCAGTCATTTCCATTTTTAATATAAGTGTTTAGGCCCACTTACAATGACAATAACAACAAATATTGTTTTTCATGAACTTGTATTGTTTGTCTGGGTGGAGGTCCTGCTTTGGAAATAGTTTGTACCCCTTTCAGACATTGCATTTAGTTCCCATTAAAACATTCACATGTTGCACAATGAGATGTAAGCAGGGGATCATATGTACATTCTTGCAACTTCCTGTTTGTAAAAAATATATTTTTATTAGTATTTATTTAATATACTAACAGCATTTCATGATTAATATTTATAAATTAAGATTCCTAATAAATGGCACTAGAATAAGCACACATTTGATTGGTAAATCATAGTGTAACGACCTGGAATGACACTTTATGTGTGGTGTTGGAGTTGTCCGACTTTTTGTGTGGCTGTAAACGCATCACTGGCTAAGTGCCATATGTGCATGTGTTGGCGCAAGTGAGAAAGAGCGAGCGGCTGCTATTGATATAACAAAGTTGCTTTTGGTCTGGTTTGTACTGCAGATATGATTTTTTTTACTAATGTTTTGGTGATGTGTTTATGGCCGACAATAAAGAGTTTTGCTCAGTAAAGTGATGGATGGAATTCATGTCCTCAAGACGTCTCGACAGACGTTACAATATTTGAACAATGATGACGAAAACTGTTTTCTCTGTCGTGTCCGTGTCATGTTGAAAATTGTTATGCGCTTATTTTTAGGGACCGCAATGTCCCTTTGGGACAGAGGACCCTATTGAATTTGTAAGGTTTTATTATTATTCTTTATTATACCGCCGCCTCTTTGAGCTGTAATTTGACCCCCTTAACATGCTTCAAAACTCACCATATTTGACACACACATCAGGACTGGCAAAAATTGCCATCTAATAATAAAACCAAACCCCAAAACTCAAATTGCGCTCTAGCGCCCCCTAGAAAAGAACACAGACACAACGGCCTGTAACTTCCAGTAGGAATATCGTAGAGACATGAAACAAAAACCTCTATGTAGGTCTGACTTACACCTAGATTTCATACATTGACATTCTTCATCAAAAATCAACAGGAAGTTGGCAATTCCCCCTTCAAATAAAATTTTTGGTAAAAACAGTCATTTTTGCCTCTTTGAGCTGTAATTTGACACCCTTAACATGCTTCAAAACTCACCAAACTGGACACACACATCAGGACTGGCAAAAATTGCGATCTAATATAAAAACCAAACCCGAAAACTCAAAATTGCGCTCTAGCGCCTCCTAGGAATAAAACACTGACAAAACTGCTCCTAGGAAGAAAACACAGACAAAACTGCCTGTAACTTCCAGTAGGAATGTCTTAGAGACATGAAAACCTCTATGTAGGTCTCACTTAGACCTACATTTCATTCATTGACAACCCCCAGCAAAAATCAACAGGAAGTTTGCAATTTCCCCTTCAAAACAAAAGTGGGGTCAAAACATTCACCTGTTTTTAAAACATTATCTCCTCTGAGCACGTTTGTCGTGTCGGCTTCAAACTAGCACAGGAGAGAGATTGAACCCTTCTGATTAAAAGTTGATGAAAGAGTTTTCATAACTGCTCCGGTTTTGATTTTACGAGCCTTCAAAGAACCGCTGCGCTGATGTTGCTGCGCTGATGCTGCTGCGCTGCTGCCGTCTCAAGATGGCCGCTTAAAAGCAGGAAGCACCAGCGTGAGCACACAATGCAGAGAAGGTAGGTACTGTGCGGGTAAATATATGTTGACTGGCTAAAGGCAGAAAGCACAAGTGTGACCCCAATATGCAGAGAAGGTAGGTAATGTGCGGGTGAAAATAGGTTGAATGGGTACAGGCAGGAAGTGCCAGCGTGACCTTACTATGCAGAGAAGGTTAAATTACATGATTACATAGACATGTTGTATGGGTGAAAGAAAGAAGCATCAGTGTGTCCCCAGGATGAAGGGAAGGCAGGTAATGTGCAGGTAAAGATATGTTGAATGGGTAAAGGCAGGAAACACCAGCCAAAGTCGGTCCCGTCCATCGCTGCTTGCAGCTTTAATTTTTGTTTGATTTTGTGCGTGACATCGATTTGCCGTGCGCAGAGGACGCTTGAGCAGTGCGCAATTGCACAGGCGCGCACCTTAGAGGGAACATTGGTGACGACGGGTCGGGAACCTGTACTTTTTAGAGGCGGTGTAGTACCGAATATAATTCATTAGTATCTATTAGTATGGGGACGGGGTGGCGAAGTTGGGAGAGTGGCCGTGCCAGCAATCTGAGGGTTACTGGTAGGGATGATACTCGAAACCGGTTTTCCCGGTTGTTCGATAAGAAAAGAACCGAGTCCTCGGACTCGAATCCCTTTTTTGAGAACCGGTACCCGTTATCGAGACCTCTATAGTAAAGAAAAAGAGTTGGTTCTTTATTCGAATCCGTGGGAACGAATCCCGTCCCGACGAGAAATGCCCCGTGAGACATCACAAGAAATGACGTCACGTAGCCCAGTCATTAGGCGCAGATAGGGAAAGCAGGAAAAACAATGGACCGGAAAAAGCGCTACAAGTCCTAGTCACGCCCGTTGTGTCCTTGAGCAAGACACTTCACCCTTGCTCCTGATGGGACTGGTTAGCGCCGTGCATGGCAGCTCCCGCAATCAGTGTGTGAATGGGTGAATGTGGAAAATAGTGTCAAAGCGCTTTGAGTTCCTTAAAAAGGTAGAAAAGCGCTATACAAGTACGACCCATTTACCATTTACCAATATCGCGCTACTATGCTAATACCGGTATAATGTACAACCCTATTGTGGAGTCGATGAGAGGATTCGATAATAGGCTCGAACGCGATAATTTCTTATCAAACATCATCCCTAGTTACTGGTTCAATCCCCACCTTCTACCATCCTAGTCACGCCCGTTGTTTCCTTGAGCAAGACACTTCACCCTTGCTCCTGATGGGACTGGTTAGCGCCATGCATGGCAGCTCCCGCCATCAGTGTGTGAATGTGTGAATGTGTGAATGTGGAAAATAGTGTCTTGAGTTCCTTAAAAAGGTAGAAAAGCGCTATACAAGTACGACCCATTTACCATTTACCAGTATCGCGCTACTATGTTAATACCGGTGTAATGTACAACCCTATTGTGGAGTCGACACCAGAGGCCCTTGTGCTCTCACCACCCAAGACAAGGACCCACAAGCTGGTTACTAATCACAATTGCCATTGTTAAACCCCTTGAATAACAGGATTATTTTCTCCGAGATTTGCACCAGCAAATGTTTCTTTGGAAGTACTGCGAACGCCTTTGCCGTGTCCTTTGTGAGTGATGGCTTTGCTAAAGTGCTGTGAAGAGAAACATTGGTTTGCTGCGTCTTTGATTCATGGCTCGTGTGTGAGGGGGGGGATTTGCATAACAGGCAGACTCCGGGCAGATCTAGGCTCTCGTTAGCCGGGTGGCGAGATACTTCATCATTATCGCCATCAGACTCGCCCTTCTCTCGCCGCCATTCTGCCCTTGCTGGTGGTCTTCCACTGGGAGAAAAACCCTTGCGGAAACACAAAAGATGTGATGTGATCCCGTGCGAAACCGTGAGAGAATACAACCGAGCAGGGTATTGTTTGGAGTGGACTATTTTCCAAGCAACAACCCACATAAATATACAGTGAAGTTGGCACGTTGTGTAAAAATGGTAAATAAAAACAGAATACAATGATTTGCTAACTTTTTTCAACCTATATTCAATTAAATAGACTGCAAAGACAAGATATTTAACGTTCGAACTGAGAAACTGTGTTATTTTTTTGCAAATATTAGCTCATTTGGATTTTGATGCCTGCAACATGTTTCAAAAATGCTGGCACAAGTGGCAAAAAAGACTGAGAAAGTTGAGGGAATGCTCATCAAACACTTATTTGGAACATCCCACAGGTGAACAGGCTAATTGGGAACAGGTGGGTGCCATGATTGGGTATGAAAAAAAAGCAGCTTCCATGAAATGCTCAGTCATTCACAAACTAGGATGTCAACAAATGCGTGAGCAAATTGTCCAACAGTTTAAGAACAACATTTCTCAACCAGTTATTGCAAGGAATTTAGAGATTTCATCATCTACGGTCCGTAATATCATCAAAAGGTTCCGAGAATCTGGAGAAATCACTGCACGTAAGCGATGATATTTCGGACCTTCGATCCGTCAGGCGGTACTGCATTAAAAAGCGACATCAGTGTGTAAAGGATATCACCACATGGGCTCAATAACACTTCAGAAACCCACTGTCAGTAACTACAGTATGTCGCTACATCTGTAAGTGCAAGTTAAAACTCTACTATGCAAAGCGAAAGCCATTTATCAACAACACCCAGAAACGCTTCGCTGGCCCCGAGCTCATCTAAGATGGACTGAGGCAAATTGTAAAAGTGTTCTGTGGTCTGACGAGTCCACATTTCAAATTGTTTTTGGAAACTGTGGACGTCCTGTCCTCCGGAACAAAGAGGAAAAGAACCATGCGGATTGTTCTAGGCGCAAAGTTAAAAAGCCAGCATCTGTGATGGTATGGGGGTGTATTAGTGCCCAAGACATGGGTAATTTACACATCTGTGAAGGCACCATTAATGCTGAAAGGTACATACAGGTTTTGGAGCAACATATGTTCGCCATCCAAGCAACGTTATCATGGACGCCCCTGCTTATTTCAACAAGACAATGCCAAGCCACGTGTTACAACAGTATGGCTTCATAGTAAAAGAGTGTGGGTACTAGACTGGCCTGCCTGTAGTCCAGACCTGTCTCCCATTGAAAATGTGTGGAGCAATATGAAGCCTAAAATACCACAACAGAGACCCCCGGACTGTTGAAAAACTTAAGCTGTACATCAAGCAAGAATGGGAAAGAATTCCATCTGAAAAGCTTCAAAAATGTGTCTCCTTAGTTCCCAAACGTTTACTGAGTGTTGTTAAAAGGAAAGGCCATGTAACGCAGTGGTGAACATGCCCATGTGCCAACCTTTTTGCAACGTGTTGCTGCCATTAAATTCTAAGTTAATGATTATTTGCCAAAAAAAAAAAAAAAAGGTTTCTCAGTGTGAACATTAAATATCTTGTCTTTGCAGTCGATTCAATTGAATATAAGTTGAAAAGGATTTGCAAATCATTGTATTTTGTTTTTATTTACCATTTACACAACGTGCCAATTTCACTGGTTTTGGCTTTTGTAGTTCGTCTGCGTTAGTGATAATAACAATATCACTAATACTTGGTTAATATTCAAGTCCCAAAATGTAAATGGAGTATTTTTGGCACTTTTTGAATGGTTATTTTTGGGTTTTATGGGTGGAATTGAGGACCTCCTACTTTTATTTACTATTTAGAATGCATTAAAAACGAGAAACATGTGTTCTTGTCTTAGATAAGTATTGTTATCGAAATGCAACATTCCAAAAAAAGTGCAGTTCCCCTTTAAAAAATGAGAAAAAAAATCAACCCTTACTACCAGATTCCCGTATCGTCAGGAAAATCCACGCAGACGTTTATCCTGAGAGGACGCGCGCAAAAGTCCCAAGAACCCATATATGGCCATCTTGGTCAGCCATGCATATCTTCCTTTTTGACTGTACTTGAATGTATAATAGACTGTATTTATATTATTCACATGTGAATAATGCTGTATAATAGACTGTATTTATATAATTCACATGTGATTAATGCTGTATAATAGACTGTATTTATATTATTCACATGTAAATAATGCTATATAATAGACTGTATTTATATTATTCACATGCAGAGGTGGGTAGTAACGCGCTACATTTACTCCGTTACATCTACTTGAGTAACTTTTGGGATAAATTGTACTTCTAAGAGTAGTTTTAATGCAACATACTTTTACTTTTACTTGAGTATATTTATAGAGAAGAAACGCTACTTTTACTCCGCTACTTTTATCTACATTCAGCTCGCTACTCGCTACTAATTTTTATCGATCTGTTAATGCACGCTTTGTTTGTTTTGGTCTGTCAGACAGACCTTCATAGTGCCTGCGTTTCAACAAATACAGTCACTGGTGACGTTCACTCCGTTCCACCAATCAGATGCAGTCACTGGTGACGTTGGACCAATCAAACAGAGCCAGGGGTCACATGACCTGACTTAAACAAGTTGAAAAACTTATTGGGGTGTTACCATTTAGTGGTCAATTGTACGGAATATGTACTGTACTGTGCAATCTAATAATAAAAGTTCCAATCAATCAATCAAAAGTGTGAAGGAAAAAAGACCATTTTTTATTTCAACGTACACCCCGTCAAAAGCCTAAAGACTGACTGCACAGTTCCTGTCTTCACAATAAAAGTGCCGCTCCATCGCGCCTGCGCTTTCAAAATAAGAGTCTCCGAAAGCCTGCGCAAACAAGCTAGCAAGCTACGGAGTTTGCCGCCAATGTATTTCTTGTAAAGTGTATAAAAACGAATATGGAAGCTGGACATATAAGATGCCAAAAACCAACCACTTTCATGTGGTATTAGACAGAAAGGAGGAACTTTTTTTCTCCTCCATTTGAAAACGTGGACGTTTGTCATCACTACTGTCTGATTCCAATCAATGCAAGTCATCAGATACAGGTAATACACCAACTTATATTATTGTCTTCATGAAAGAAAGGAATCTATATGTGTTAAACATGCATGTATATTCATTAAAACACTATTAACATGTAAACAAAAACGGCAAAAAAAATAAATATAAATTATATACTGTATATATCAATGTATGTGTATGTATGTATATATATATATATATATATATATATATATATATATATATATATATATATATATATATATATATATATATATATATATATGTATATATGTGTGTGTGTGTATGTATATATATATATATATATATATATATGATGTTTGTGTGTATGTTACTCATCAGTTACTCAGTACTTGAGTAGTTTTTTTACAACATACTTTTTACTTTTACTCAAGTAAATATTTGGGTGACTACTCCTTACTTTTACTTGAGTAATAAATCTCTAAAGTAACAGTACTCTTGAGTACAATTTCTGGCTACTCTACCCACCTCTGTTCACATGTGAATACTGCTGTATAATAGACTATATTTATACTATTCACATGTGAATAATAGACTATATTATTCACATGTATGTGAATAATAGACTATATTATTCACATGTAAATAATGCTGTATAATAGACTGTATTTATATTATTCACATGTGAATAATGCTTTAAAATACTGTATTTATATTCTTCACATGTGAAGAATAATGTATAATAGACTATTTTTATATTATTCACCTGTGAATAATGCTGTATAATAGACTGTTTTTATATTATTCACATGTGAATAATGCTGTATAATAGACTGTTTTTATATTATTCACATGTGAATAATGCTGTATAATAGACTGTATTTATATAATTCACATGTGAATAATGCTGTATAATAGACTGTATTTATATTATTCACATTTGAATAATGCTGTATAATAGACTGTATTTAAATTATTCACATGTGAATAATGCTGTATAATAGACTATTAATATTATTCACATGTGAATAATGCTGTAAAATAGACTGTTTTTATATTATTCACATGTGAATAATGCTGTATAATAGACTGTTTTTATATTATTCACATGTGAATAATGCTGTATAATAGACTGTATTTATATAATTCACATGTGAATAATGCTGTATAATAGACTGTATTTATATTATTCACATGTGAATAATGCTGTATAATAGACTGTATTTATATTATTCACATGTGAATAATGCTGTATAATAGACTGTATTTATATAATTCACATGTGATTAATGCTGTATAATAGACAAAAATACAGTCTATTATACAGCATTATTCACATGTGAATAATGCTGTATAATAGACTGTATTTATATTACTCACATGTAAATAATGCTGTATAATAGACAGTATTTATATTATTCACATGTGAATACTGCTGTATAACAGACTGTTTTTATATTATTCACATGTGAATAATACTGTATAATAGACTGTATTTATATTATTCATATGTAAAAAATACTTAAGTGTTTATTGTTTATTGTGAGCGAACTGTGGTGCTGAATTTCCCCCAGGGATCAATAAAGTACTTTCTATTCTATTCTATCTTTAAGCTAACAAAAGGCATCTGAATTTAACGAACTCCTCCAAAAGACTTTGAGCAACTGAGCCAAGGTTAACATGAAAGATTTTACACAGACGGGCGATGATGAATTGCGAAGGAAATCTTGCCTTCTCTGTGAGCGCTTTGAGTATCTAACAATAGAAAAGCGCGATAAAAAATCGAATCCATGATTATTATTATTATAAATAGACTGTATTTATGTTATTCACATGTGAATAATGCTGTATAATAGACTGTATTATACAGCATAATGCTGTATAATAGACTGTATTTATATTATTCACATGTGAATAATGCTGTATAATAGACTGTATTTATATTATTCACATGTAACTTTTAATATTTAATTTCAAACAGCACGGAACTCGAACAATTCGGCTCCACAAATCCAGCTCTTGGTCATCATCATCAATTTCAAAGTTTCGTGTTCGGGCCCCGAAAAATATAACAATTTTCGCCGGACTCGATGCGCCTGCAAAAATGGGTGTGCTCGTTAAGGGCCTCATAAATGCGATGAAAGCGGGAGAATGATGAACAAAGTAGGTCTAATTATGAGCCTCTTTAACTTTCAGGGCACAAGCAGAAGGTGAGCACTGTTTCATGAAACTACTTCAAAATAAAACGACTCACACTCGTACTTTGCAGAATGATACTTTGATGGGACTTAGATGGGGAAAATAAGACTTGTGGTGACTTTTCAGCAATTTTTTTTGCTGGCAAATTCAATTATTTTGTTTGACTTTGGAGGTTCGACGTGGTGTCTGATTCCTCCCCTCCCATCTCTCCTCCTGACAGCCTTGCTGCAGTGCTTTCAGGGACATGCTTGTTGTTGGAGGACATGCTGACGAGTGTCGATCGATACCGCGTGTGTGTGTGTGTGTGTGTGCGCGCGCGCGCGCGAAACCAGTGTGGATAGTGCGGTTTGTGTGGGCGAAGTTGTGGGAACAACAAAGCACTGAGCAGACACAAGATTAGGTACCGTTGCGTGTTGTAACTCAATACTAGAGATGTTCAAGACAAGTCGGCTGCTAAAGAGTGCGTGTAAACAACAACGATGTATCCCATCTCCTAGATCAGGGGTTGCCGACCTATTTTCCACCAGGGACCGCTTTGAGGTGTGCATTATTTTGACGGGCCGGCAGATAAAAACAGCAAACAAATGAGCATGACCATCTCTTCACACGTTGATGGCATATACTATATACCAGTGTTTCTTAACCATAGGGCCACAAGCGCCCACAAGGACGTAATATATCTGTAGTCCGCAGAAGCCCCAGCGGTACTCAGTTGTAATTAGAGTTGTACGGTATACCGATACTTGTATAGTACCGCGATACTAATGAATCATATTCGGTACTATACCCCCTCTAAAAAGTGCAGGTTCACCCCGCCCCCTTTTTTTTGTTGTTTTTTTTGTTTTTGTCCTGTCCAACTCCTCAGGCAAACCATATAGTTGATGTAGATGCCCATATTGGCTGTTCAGATTTACTTTACAAAAGTAAATCTGATTAGACAGAGAGACAAAAACAACAACAGCAAACACAACAACAATAGAGCAACATCAGTAAACACGACATGTACAAATATGATGGTAAAAGTGATAGCAAAGAAGCAGTTAGTGAAATAAAAAATAATACAGAAATGACAATGAACATTATTACACTACAAATGGAGCAATACAAATACCAATAGAAATAGCGCTATTGATAATGAACAATACCAATACTTTACCTTTATTATCAACAATACAGTTGTTCAAATGCAACAATACATATACGTAATGATAACTAGAGATACGAAAGAATGCAGAAAAAGGGAGGGGAAGAAAGAGAAGCAACCTATATTAACCTTGTAGATTGTTATAGTAACAATAGGTTAAGCTTTGTCAGTGTGCCATGTGTTATACCCAGTTTACCCTAGGGCAACAACGTTAATATATGTTTGATGAAACGTGATTATGTGCATGAGTGTAAGTACGTATGTACAGTATGTGTATATGTATGTTTGTACAGTGAATGTATATGTACAGTATGTGTATGTTTGTACAGTGAATGTATATGTACAGTATGTGTATATGTATGTTTGTACAGTGAATGTATATGTACAGAATGTGTATGTGTATGTTTGTACAGTGAATAAGTGACGTGCGGTGAGGTTGATGGCTGGTGAGACACTGACTTCATCACAGTCAGATTTACAAACATATGAACCCTAAAGAGTATCTTATTCATCATTTGATTGGCAGCAGTTAACAGGTTATGTTTAAAAGCTCATACCAGCATTTTTCCCTGCTTGGCACTCAGCATCAAGGGTTGGAATTGGGGGTTAAATCACCAAAAATTATTCCCGGGCGCGACGCCGCTGCTGCCCACTGCTCCCCTCACCTCCCAGGGGGTGAGATCAAGGGATGGGTCAAATGCAGAGGACAAATTTCATTACACCTAGTGTGTGTGTGAAAATCATTGGTACTTTAACTTAACTTTAACTTTACACATACAAACTGTAGCACACAAAAAAGCACATTTAATAAAAAAAACGTTATTATGGTCTTACCTTTACTTATAAATAAAGTCCATTCGCCGCTGTAGTGCTGGATTAATGAACCCCCTGATGGGTGTGTTATATCAACTAAAGCCCTCACTTAAACTTTCCACGTGCAAGATTGAATCTATTTAAAAAAGTGTAACTGAGGGTTTATAAATGTCGCCTATACTGTATGAAACTACAAAATAAACACGGAGGCTCCAGTTTACATGAGGACCACTTTATTTACCTTCTTTCAAAATCCTCCGCTCCACTACAACATGTCATCACTTTCGCTCTTGGCGCCTTCAAAATAAGAGCTCAAGGCATATACTGTATAACAGCGCATAACAGGAACTTAACATCACAAATAGGAAAGCCCATGAAAATAGGTTACAAAAGTTATTTAATAAGAAGCCAAAAAGTGCAAAATCAATAATGTTCGTGTTGGAGGAGTTGTGAATTAGATACACCTGCAGTCTGCAGGTGTACCTAATGTTGTGGCCCTGCAGTCATTCACAATTCCTCCAACACGAACATTATTGTTTTTGCACTTTTTGGCTTCTTATGAAATAACTTTTTTAAATAGATTCAATCTTGCACATGGAAAGTTTAAGTGTGGGCTTTGGTTGATATAACAATTCTACGGCGGGGGTGCAGGAGGCGGGGCTACTGGAGCCTCAGCCAGTGCGTCTTTTGCAGCCGTTTTATGATCGCTCAGCACAATAAATACGTTACACACATACAGTTGTTGACAAAATACACTGTACATTACATACCTCAGCTAACTAAACTATGGAAATGTATAATATAATTCATATAGCAATACAGTCTCACTGCACAGCAGACCAGCAGTTAGCCGAGTCCGTCCATGTTGAGGCACTGAGTGACGTGCCTCAACTGGCTGCTGATCACCGCACCGTCTCTTCTCAGTATTTGAACGGCAAATGTGAAAATTCAGCGATTTTGAATAAAAATAATCTAAAACTGGTGAAGTTAAATGGGAAATAACTTTATAGTATAATCACTGCATACATATAACAATTACATTTTTTTTCTTTCCATGATGGCAGGTGAGGCCCCGCCTCACCTGCCTCTAGTGACTGCACGTCACTGCAGTGAATGTATATGTACAGTATGTGTATATGTATGTTTGTACAGTGAATGTGCGTGTGGATGTACGAAGTTTGAGTATGTAGGTATGCACTGTATTTGTGTATGTATGTGGGAGCGTAGGTACCTATGTATGTGTGTATGTATTTATGTATGGATGTATATATGTGAGTATATGTGTTTTTGTTTTTTTAACGGCGCGTCGTCACGTTGCTGGTTTTAAGAGCTGAGGAGCATGTTCGGCAGCGCACAATCACGGAGTACTTACAAGCAGACACAGTGTGTAGACAGGAAAGGGAGAACGGACGCATTTTGGCTTAAAAACTAACAATAAAGGTGAAGTTATAACATTGAAATGTCCTCAGGAAAATGTGCTTTAAAACATGGCTAGCTAGCCAGCGGCTAATGTTCACCCGAAGTCGGCAGTGTTTTAGCTACTTCTAGTTTACTAATCCTCAACTCCATGGCGACAAAGTAAGTTTCTTACGAGTATTATTATCACTGCAGGATGAGGAATAGCTAAAAAATGCCATTGGTGGATCTACACCTGACATCCACTGTAATGATACCAAGTACAATCGCGTATCTAGTCGATACTACTATGATTACATTGATATTTTTTCTCATCACAAAAATATTTTTTCTTTTTTTATGTTTATAAAGTCAGGAAATATGTCCCTGGACACATGAGGACTTGAATATGACCAATGTAGCGACTTCTAAGTCACTAATCCTCGCCTCCATAGCGACAAATAAAGTAAGTTTCTTACAAGTATCATTATCACTGCAGGACGAGGAATAGCTAAACATGCTTCACTACACACTGTAGGAGGATACAATAGCTCGCCGGCGTCACAATGTAAACAAACGCCATGGGTGGATCTACACCTGACATCCACTGTAATGATACCAAGTACAATAGCGTATCTTGTCAATACTACTATGATTACATTGATATTTTTTAGCATCACATAATCTTTTTTCTTTAAAAAAAAAAAAATCATATTATGTTTAGAAACTCAGTAAATATGTCCCTGGACACATGAGGACTTTGAATATGACCAATGTATGATCCTGTAACTACTTGGTATCGGATCGATACCTACATTTTTGGTATCATCCAAAATTAATGTAAAGTATCAAACAACATAAGAATAAGTGATTATTACATTTTAACAGAAGTGTAGATAGAACATGTTAAAACAGAAAATAAGCAGATATTAACAGTAAATGAATGAGTGGATTAAAAAATAATTTTTACAGCTTGTCCCTCATATGACAAAATAATAGGTAGATAAATGACACAATATGTTACTGCATATGTCAGCAGACTAATTAGGAGCCTGTGTTTGCTTAATTACTACTAATTACCTCTCGATGAGCTTCAAGAGGTAGTCACTAGAGATGTCCGATAATATCCGCCGATAAATGCTTTAAAATGTAATATCGGAAATTATTGGTATCGTTTTTTTTTTATTATCAGTATCGGTATTTAAAAAAAAAAGTTTAACTTTTTTTTAAATCAACATAAAAAACACAAGATACACTTACAATTAGTGCACCAACCCAAAAAAACCTCCCTCCCCCATTTACACTCATTCACACAAAAGGGTTGTTTCTTTCTGATATTAATATTCTGGTTCCTACATTATATATCAATATATATCAATACAGTCTGCAAGGGATACAGTCCGTAAGCACACATGATTGTGCGTGCTGCTGGTCCACTAATAGTACTAACCTTTAACACTTAATTTTCACAGGAAATGACGTAGCTCAGTCTAATGACTGAGCTATGTCATTTCCTGTGATGTCCCACAGGGCATTTCTTGTGGGACAAGGGATTCAAATAAAGAACCAACTCTTTTCTTTACTATAGTGGCCTCGATAACGGGAACCGGTTCTCAAAAAGGGATTCGAGTCCATGGAATCGGTTATTTTCTTATCGAACGGTTCTTTTCTTATCAAACAACCGGGAGAACCAGGTTTCGAACGTCATCCCTAGCTGCGACCCCCCCCCCCCCCGTGACAATTACGCGGTTACCCTGCCGAGTTTTACACAGCACAGACACTAAGCAACGGCACATTATTTGCAAAAAAATATTTTTTGGACCACTTAGGTCAGGGGTCGGCAACCCGCGGCTCCGGAGCCGCATGCGGCTCTTTGATCACTCTGATGCGGCTCAGCAGCTTACTTGCTGAACCCCCCAATTGTCCCGTGAGACTTCCGGATTTCAGAGCCTCTCGCAGAAAACTCCCGGGATTAATATTCACCGATTTTCACCCTCGGATTTCAGTGCCTCTCGCAGAAAACTCCTGGGATTAATATTCACCGATTTTCACCCTTAAAGCTATATTAAGGGCGTGCTGTGATGGTACAACATTTGGCGCCCTCTACAATTTGTATTAACAGCGTGCCAGCCCAACACTTGTTATACAATATACATCTTCTGCTTGCACACGTACTTGACAGCAAGGCATACTTGGTCAACAGCCACACAGGTTACACTGACGGTGATCATATAAAACAACTTTAACACTCTTACTAATAATGCGCCACACTTTGAACCAAAACCAAACAAGAATGACAAACACATTTCGGGAGAACATCTGCACTTTAACACAACATAAACACAAAAGAACAAATACCCAGAATCCCATGCAGCCCTGACTCTTCCGGGCTACATTATACACCCCTGCTACCACCAAACCCCGCCCCCACCCCAAGCCTGCTCCCTCACTGTCCGAGATGACATCATACTGGCAGGTGGGATTATTACGGCAGGAAAGGCCACTGAGCTGCACGAGTGCTGTCGGCGCTGAGGAGCCGTGGTTCCTTCCTTGCATTGTGCACTGCCTGCTCTAAAGTTCCATTCCTGCACTATTTACCTGAACGTGTGAGGGTGGAAGTCACAAATGCGGGACATTCCGGCGCGCGTTCATGTAACAGAGCTCATGTTTACAGCGGTTCATGCTCGGGGTGTGGGGGGGGAGTTTTGGATAGCATCCAGAGCTATTTTTCTTCCATGAATATTTTACCGCGGCATAAACAAAATGCAATTTCAGAGGCCGCCGTACACGCGGGACAGGCGGGTTACCCTCGACAGAAATTACGGCGGCGAACAAACGAAAAGGCAGCTTCTGCAATCAGAAATGTAATTGCGGCGATGTGACTAAAAGTAGAGAGGAACAAGGGTGAGATGATGACTCAGGGATTACACCTCATCCCCGTCTTAAATCCAGCCCTGGCGACTGCTGGAGTGTGACAGAGGGCGTATAAAAGCCGGCAGGACAATAAATCCCAAGTCCCTGCAAGGCCAAGGAGGCACGCGGTTATTGTGGCATGGTGATTGTTTCCCTATATCCTTATTAGGGACATTATTTAGGTCTGGCTGCTGGACTGGAGCTGGGGTGTCCACACTATTCCTCACACTGTAGAGTCAAAGGATGCGGGGGCCATTTTTGAGAGGCTGTATTTGTAAAGCTGATACAATATATCAGAATCAGAGAATACACTGCAAAAAGTGTTCAAAAACAAGGAAAACAAAAACAAAAATTAGAGGCATTTTACTTGAACTAAGCAAAATTATCTGCCAATATAACAAGAAAATTTGGCTTGTCAAGACTTTCCAAAACAAGTAAAATTAGCTAACCTCAATGAACTCCAAAATACCTTAAAATAAGTATATTCCCACTAATAACAAGTGCACTTTTCTTGATAGAAAAAACAAATATGAGACCTTTTTTTCTCAATATGTTGAAAAATATTTTAAAATGAAGTAAATGCTAGTGCCATTATCTTGACATAATGATATGCACTCGGCATTACATTTTTTAAAACCAGCAAACTTACACTAAAAAATAGTTTATTGTTCTTAAAGGAAAGGCAACAAGGCAACCGCTTGTTACTCTCGGGGTCTCCGAGCCGCTCAGGCAAATCATACACTGCAAAAAGTGAAATCTAAGTAAGATGAAATATCTCAAATAAGGGAGATATTTGCTTATTTTCTGTCTGATAAGATAATTCTTCTCACTAAGCAGATTTTATGTTCGAGTGTTTTACTTGTTTCAAGTGTTTTGGTCCTAAATGATCTCAGTAAGATATTACAGCTTGTTGCTGAGATTTGATGACCTATATTGAGTAAAACATGCTTGAAACTAGAATATCAAGTGTTGCAAAGCTGTGTCATCAACACTCACAAGTATAAAACTACTTTTTCAAAGTAATACTTTCTGATATCAAGCATGAAAAAAAAAAATCATGATTTTGACACAATTGTTTTAATCATGAGACACAATTGTGTCAAAGTCATGATTTTTTTTTTCATGCTTGAAATAAGAAATGATTACTTTAAAAAAGTAGTTTTATACTTGTGAGTGTTGATGACACAGCTTTGCAACACTTGATATTCTAGTTTCAAGCATGTTTTACTCAATATAGGTCATCAAATCTCAGCAACAAGCTGTAATATCTTACTGAGATCATTTAGGACCAAAACACTTAAAACAAGAAAAACACTCTCACATAAAATCTGTTTAGTGAGAAAACTGATCTTATCAGACAGAAAATAAGCAAATATCACCCTTATTTGAGGTATTTAATCTTACTTAGATTTCAGTTTTTGCAGTGTAGTTTTTATTGCCATTGTTTGAGAACGGGTTCATAAACTCGGAATTTTTCTTGGTGCAATCGTGTGACATAAAACACAGAATAGGTAATAAAAAGGAGCTGTAACTGAGCTATCAGATCTTGTTATTGTTCATGTGCCTGATGGCCGAAGGGAAAAAACTGTTCAGGTGGCGGGAGGCGTGGGTCTGGATGGACCGTAGTCTATATGCGCCTGTCAGCTTTGTGGTATTGGAAGCATAAATATCGGACGTATAACCATGGTGCCAGTATAAGAAGCATGGATAAATACAATAACATTCAAAAATCGCTTTGATCATTGATTAAACAGAGAAAAAAAAGCAAGATTAGGCGGGTTAGGGCAGGGGTCGGCCACCAAAAATGTTGAAAGAGTCATATTGGACCAAAAATACAACAAACTAATCTGTCTGGAACCGCAAAAAATGAAAAGTCTTATATAAGTGTTATAATGAAGACAACACATGATGTAAGTGTCTATATTAGCTATAATAGCCTACTATCAACATGACTTTAAAAGTCTTATATAAGTGTTATAATGAAGGCAACACATGATGTAAGTGTCTATATTAGCCTACTATCAAAATGACTTTAAAAGTCTTACATAAGTGTTATAATGAAGGCAACACATGATATAAGTGTCTATATTAGCTATAATAGCCGACTATCAACATGACTTTAAAAGTCTTATATAAGTGTTATAATGAAGGCAACACATGATGTAAGTGCCTATATTAGCTATGTTAGCCTACTATCAATATGACTTTAAAAGTCTTATGTAAGTGTTATAATGAAGACAACACATGATGTAAGTGTCTATATTAGCCTACTATCAAAATGACTTTAAAAGTCTTTTATAAGTGTTTAATGAAGGCAACACATGATGTAAGTGTCTACATTAGCTATAATAGCCTACTATCAACATGATTTTAAAAGTCTTACATAAGTGTTATAATAAAGGCAATACATGACATAAGTGTCTATATTAGCCTACTATCAAAATGACTTTAAAAGTTGTACATAAGTGTTGTAATGAAGACAACACATGATGTAAGTGTCTATATTAGCTATAATAGCCTACTATCAAAATGACTTTAAAAGTCTTATATAAGTGTTATAATGAAGGCAACACATGATGTAAGTGTCTATATTAGCTATAATAACCTACTATCAAAATGACTATGTGTCGCTGGCTGAAGCAAATCTTTGTTGACAGAAATGTTGAAATGTAATATTTATTCGACACATTTTTACAACATTGGAGACCATTAGTACATCAGAAGCTACTCAAAAGGTGAGATAACTCCTGGAAATGTCTGGCTTTTAATGGCCAAAGGTATAGATGTGTCTGTCCAAGTTAAAGGAAACGGCAGTCCTGTCTTCTCTTAATAAATTTATTACAATCTTTGGCAAGCTAGGTAACGTTTGCTGTGGTCTGGAACAACATGGCGCACAAACAACTATCAGCAATGCAGCCAATATTACATTCAGATAATGTGTCATGAGACATGCAAATATAAATGAAACACACAGAGGACATAAGTAAAGGATATTAAAGGAGTTCATACATACCTACAAATGAGGCATAATGATGCAATATGTACATACAGCTAGCCTAAATAGCATGTTAGCATCGATTAGCATGCAGTCATGCAGTGACCAAATATGCCTGATTAGCATTTCACACAAGTCAATAACATCAACAAAGCGCACCTTTGTGCACTCACGCACAGTATAAAACATTTGGTGGACAAAATGTGATGCAACAAACCAATGTGTCACAGTCCACACTATGGTGAGTTCCAGAACCGCCGAAATTAGTAGGACAAAACAATGTTCACCTCGTAGTCTCATCAGTGAAGCATACACACAAACATATTAAAGAGTGGGCTTTCTAACAATTGGGAAGGTTTGTGTCATGTTTGTCCTCACACACAAAAAAAAACTAAAACAAAAACAAAGTATTTTCCCCCTTATCTTTTTCCATTTTCAATAATTTTTTAAAAATGCTCCAGGGAGCCACTAGGGCTGGAGAGCCGTGGGCAGCTGACCCCCGGGTTAGGGTGAGCAAATCAAGTGCTCCTTTTCTCTTACTGGTGTTGTAAACCCTCATGTCAGTCATTTGGGAATCCTTCACTGTGTGCTATTTAGGAAAAAAATAACAAAACAACCCACATCAAACCCTGTTAGCCACCTGAAACGCCAACATCGGTGTTTTGAAAGCCTGAGAAGACGCCCCAAAGACGGCCGTAAAGAATGGTGTGCTCAAACTACATTTAAAAAAACGATACGTAGAAATAAAAAAAGATGTGTCTCTCATAATTGTGAGCAACTGGCAAAATGCCCCAAAAAGTGCAGTTCCTTTTCAAGTGATTGGACAGATAATAGATGAAGTGCCGGACACTTTAAGATCCAAGTCTGAGCACAGACAAAGAGATCCTAGCAGGCGCTGAAATCAGCTGTAAAAACTGTCTGGGTGAAGGTCAGCAAAGGTCGCTTTTAAGAGCATTTTGTCTTTTCACACGACCAATACCACCTTAAATTCTATGATGGTAACTACTTTTCTCCCGAGACTTGGTTGTCTCTGCAGGAAGAAGACTGGCTCTTTGCACGGATGATTTAAGAAACAGGGACATAGATACTTATTTAAAGACGCAAATACAATTAGGCCCGATGAGTCTATTTGCCGAACAAAAACAGGAAGCTCGGAATCAATTCAACCGTCTCTCGCCGACCGACGTGTTATGGAAGGCAAACAGGTGCCTGTGGCGACCTGCTAATTAAAATGTATTCATTAAGGCTTGGCTCTTCTCTAATTATCACACTCATTATTCCATGAACTAAAATAGGAAGGTTGAGAACCACGAGGACGTAAAGACACACTAAATTGTGATAGTAAAAAAAAAGACAACATTTTACTTTGCAACAAATCCTGCTGACGTTTTTGGAACATCTGTGGGAATAAATGGTACAAAGGAGGTGTCGGTTTATTTGGTCTATTGGACAGCCACAGGAAGACTTTGTCATGACCCGAGATCTACAAAGCAGAGAGGGGGCAGACCTGACACCGCTCCAGGCACCTTTTCTTTGAACTGTTTATGGCCGAGTGCGGCAGTTGTTTATGACCCCCCTCCCCTTAGGAGCAGCTGCGTAATGTAATGTAATGTAATCAGGAAATGCCCAAATAAATGAGGAGGCGTGGAGCTCCCTCCTCAGAGCTTGGGATGACACTGTACGAGGGTACAGGTCGACGCGCTCTCCTCATGAGCTAAATTGAATCCTGTCTCTGTTTGATTCCTTTGCTTCTTGTTTTGTCTAATAGATGTCATCGGTGTTTGAACCTGACAGATGAGGACTTTGAATATAACCAATGTATGATCCTGTAACGACTTGGTATCGGATTGATACACAAATTTGTGGTATCATCCAAAACTAATGTAAAGCATCAAACAACAGAAGAATAAGTGATTATTACATTTTAACAGAAGTGTAGATAAAACATGTTGAAAGAGAAAGTAAGCCGATATTAACAGTAAATGAACAAGTAGATTAATAATTAATTTTCTACCACTTGTCCTTCATAATTTTGACAAAATAATAGGTAGATAAATGAAACAATATGTTACTGCATATGTCAGCAGCTGAATTAGGAGCCTTTGTTTGTTTACTTACTACTAAAAGACAAGTTGTCTTGTTTGTTCACTATTTTATTTAAGGACAAACTTGCAATAATAAAAATATGTTTAAGACTTTTTGTTAAAATAAAGCTAATAATGCAATATTGTGTGGTCCCCTTTATTTACAAAAGTACATATATATATATATATATATATATATATATATACATATATATATATATATATATACATACATATATATATATATATATATACATACATATATATATATATATATATATATATATATATATATATATATATATATATATATATATATATATATATATATATACACATACATACATACATACATATATATATATATGTATATATACTTATGGCATGTATGTAAAACAAAGCAGGTCATTCCACATTTCCTGCATTGTTAGCCGCCTCCTACTATCAGTATTTTTAATATTTAGAATGCACAAGAAGATTAAGACGTGTGTTCTTGTCTCACATATTGTGGATGATGGGGAGAATTCCAATAATATATATATATATATATATATATATATATGTTGTGGAATGAGTTATTTACACAGAAATATTTTGTAAATCTTTATGTGCATACCTTAATTGTTTCCAAACGGTGTCTGTAGCACGGCAGTAAAACGGCTGATCAAACAAAACAGAAGTCATGGTCATGCGGAAGCTAAACAGACTCTATAAATCCACAGTGACGTTTTGGTGAATTTACTGAGGAATTTGTGAAACTGAAACAATACCAAAAAAATGCCATCGTAAGTTAATAATACTAACACAGACACTCGTAAACGTGTTAGCACATTAGCTAATGCCAACGACGCTAGCTTGATTACATTATGGTAGCACGTAGCAATATCACACGTGGGACCATTTAGTAAGTATGGATTGTTTTAGATATATTGTAAAACTGACAAACGTTTCTTGGAGTGAGGAATGAAGAATCCTTTCGAGCAGTAACGCTATGGACGGTTTTACTTCCTGTTTAGGCGTTAAAAGAGGAAGTACATTTTCAACCTGCAACACCTGCAGTGAGCGAACTTGTCCAAAAGATGGCGCCATACCACAAACAGTAGCACACCTTTTCAGGTGTTGAATGAAAAATATTGAATACAAAACATGATGGCCATTCACAAAGAAAAACACACCGTTATATAAACCTCAGGTTTCAAAGCGTAGGGAAAAGGTAGCGGCTTACAATGCGGAGTTCACGGTAGTGCAGTTCCCCTTTAAGGCACATGTGCAACAAAACTCGATGCGTTTCCTCGACATTTGTCACCATCTTCCATTGTTGCCGTCGAAGCCGTACAACACGACCGCCGCTGATTCGGCGCATCACTCACAAAAAAAACGCACGCAAAACGGCCGAGGAAACAAGATGGAGCATGCCTCGCTTTTGCTCTCACCCTCCATCGGTTTTAGCCCAGACAAACCCCACCGTGTCATCGCCGCCTCTCCATTACGTTTCCGCGAAGATGATATCATCTCCGGTTGGCATGCATGGCGCAGGAAGCGGGGGTGGGGCCGCCCTGTCACTGCGGGAGACTTCATGGTGAGAGCAAGGAATGACTGCAGAGTGGAAATGTAGGGAGGCGAGGAAGACACAGTCAGCCGTCTCCAGTGTTTTGACTAAACCCGAGGGACACCATTTCCTTGTCTTGTAATGATTTCTAAATTGGGCCCTCTTTGCCCCGGGATACGTTTAATTGCCACACACCGGCCGCAGACGCTAATGCGTGCTGACAAAACGAGAGCGAGCGAGAGAGACGAGCGAGTGTTTGTAAGTAACTTTGACTTCGCAAGGACGCGAGCGTCTGACACGGAGCGGTCGGCTCGGTCTCACGGCGACGTTCGGGGGGGGGCTCTTTGCGGTCGTCATTAGCAGCAGTTTAGTGCCACGCCGCCATCACACACGTGCAGGACAATGTTGTGCGTCTATTCCGTCCCTCCGAGACTTTAAAGGGGATCATTATCACCAGACCTATGTAAGCGTCAATATATACCTTGATGTTGCAGAACAAAGACCATATATTTTTTTAACCGATTTCCGAACTCTAAATGGGTGAATTTTGGCGAATTAAACGCCTTTCTAGTATTTGCTCTCGGACGTGGCGTCACATCGGGAAGCAATCCGCCATTTTCTCAAACACCGAGTCAAATCAGCTCTGTTACTTTCCGTTTTTTCTACTGTTTTCCGTAACTTGGAGACATCATGCCTCGTCGGTGTGTTGTCGGAGGGTGTAACAACACGAACAGGGACACATTCAAGTTGCACCAGTGGCCCAAAGATGCGAAAGTGGCAAGAAATTGGACGTTTGTTCCGCACACTTTACCGACGAAAGCTATGCTACGACAGAGATGGCAAGAATGTGTGGATATCCTGCGACACTCAAAGCAGATGCATTTCCAACGATAAAGTCAAAGAAATCTGCCGCCAGACCCCCATTGAATCTGCCGGAGTGTGTGAGCAATTCAGGGACAAAGGTCCTCGGTAGCACGGCAAGCAATGGCGGCAGTTTGTTCCCGCAGACGAGCGAGCTAAACCCCCTGGATGTCTTGGCTCACACCGTCCCGAAGATGATCAAGAGAAGAATATCGACCCTAGCTTCCCTGGCCTGCTGACATGAGGGTATGTCTACAGAATATATTAATTGATGAAAACTGGGCTGTCTGCACTCTCAAAGTGCATGTTGTTGCCAAATATATTTCATATGCTGTAAACCTAGTTCATAGTTGTTAGTTTCCTTTAATGCCAAACAAACACTTACCAATCGTTGGTTAGAAGGCGATCGCCGAATTCGTCCTCGCTTTCTCCCGTGTCGCTGGCTGTCGTGTCGTTTTCGTCGGTTTCGCTTGCATACGGTTCAAACCGATATGGCTCAATAGCTTCAGTTTCTTCTTCAATTTCGTTTTCGCTACCTGCCTCCACTCTACAACCATCCGTTTCAATACATGCGTAATCTGTTGAATCGCTTAAACCGCTGAAATCCGAGTCTGAATCCGAGCTAATGTCGCTATACCTTCCTGTTCTATCCGCCATGTTTGTTTGTATCACTATGTGACGTCACAGGAAAATGGACGGGTGGTTAAAATCAGGCACTTTGAAGCTTTTTTTAGGGATATTGCGTGATGGGTAAAATTTTGAAAAAAACTTCGAAAAATAAAATAAGCCACTGGGAACTGATTTTGAATGGTTTTAACCCTTCTGAAATTGTGATAATTTTCCCCTTTAACCCTAACCACACCAATTATTTCATTCCAAAGCCCGCAATTTTCCGCCACATTTTGGCCGATCAGCGAACAAATTTGTTTCTAAGCGGCCAGCTGTCTGATCCGAACTTATGTTTGGGTTTGAGTTTATTTGGAACATGCATGCATACAACATGATACATCACAATTTCCAGTTTCTCAACATGTTCGAAAAGGAGTAGGAAAAAGCAGAGCTTATTTAATCCTACCCCTTTTCTTTTACATAACAGTTCCTAAAACTTTTGTTCACTTCCTGTTCTCAATTTATTCACAAAATACTCCATAAGTTATCACATAAATAATAATTGGTGAAGTAAGTTATATTTCATATGATGAGATAATACGATTATTTTGTTTGTGTCTTGTGTAGGAGGAGGAGGAGGCAAAACAACGTCTAACAATAAATCAGTATACCGTATTTTCCAGACTATAAGCCACTACTTTTTTCTCACGCTATGAACACTGCGGCTAATAAAACGGTGCGGCTACTTTATGGATTTTTCTCCCCCTAATGGCCATATTGTTTTCATTAAAAGTAGAGAAACTGAAAAGGTGTGTTATTGTTTGTGATATGGCGCCATCTTTTGTACGGGTTCGCTCACTGCAGGGGTTGCGAATTGAAAATGTACTTCCGTATCAATGCCTTAAACCGGAAGCAAAACTGTCCATAGCGTTTTTGCTCGAAAGGATTCTTCATTCATCACTCCAAGTAGGTGTCCAAATATTTGGCCGTTTTTTAAGATAATTTTGATTATGCAAATGAGTTCACCTTTGATTAATCATAATAATTCAAAATTTCAAAATGTCATTAATTTGATTAAAATCATTATACATTTGACAGCCCTAATTATTACTATTATTTGTTCAAATTAAAAATAGTACAGTAATTAGACAATGAGCTCTAAGAATGTGTGTTGCAAACGAGTAATCACCTGTGATTAATCACGATTAATCGCAATTTCAAAATGTGATTAATCGGATTAAAATAATAATTTGACGGTCCTAATGTTTACTATTTGTTCAAATTAAAATAGTACAGTAATTAGCCAATGAGCTCTGAGAATGTGCGTTGCAAACGAGTAATCACCTGTGATTAATCATGATTAATCGCAATTTCAAAATGTGATTCATCGGATTAAAATATTAATCATTTGACAGCCCTAATTATTACTATTATTTTTTCAAATTAAAATAGTACAGTAATTAGCCAATGAGCTCTGAAAATGTGCGTTGCAAACGAGTAATCACCTGTGATTAATCATGATTAATCGCAATTTCAAAATGTGATTAATCGGATGAAAATATTAATCATTTGACAGCCCTAATTATTACTAGTATTTGTTCAAATTAAAATAGTACAGTAATTAGACAATGAGCTCTGAGAATGTGCGTTGCAAACGAGTAATCACCTGTGATTAATCACGATTAATCGCAATTTCAAAATGTGATTAATCGGATGAAAATAATAATTTGACAGTCCTAATTATTACTATTATTTGTTCAAATTAAAATAGTACAGTAATTAGCCAATGAGCTCTGAGAATGTGTGTTGCAAACGAGTAATCACCTGTGATTAATCGCAATTTCAAAATGTGATTAATCGGATTAAAATATTAATCATTTGACAGCCCTAATTATTACTATCATTTATTCAAATACATTAAAATTGTACAGTAATTAGACAGTGAGCTCTGAGTGTGTGCGTTGCAAACTACTAATCACCTGTGATTAATCATGATTAATCCAAATTTCAAAATGTGATTCATCCGATTAAACTCATTAATAATTTGACAGCCCTAATTAATACTATTATTTGTTCAAATTAAAATAGTACACTAATTAGCCAATGAGCTCTGAGAATGTGCGTTGCAAATGAGTAATCACCTGTGATTAATCATGATTAATCGCAATTTCAAAATGTGATTAATCGGATGAAAATATTAATCATTTGACAGCAGTAATTATTACTATCATTTATTCAAATACATTAAAATAGTAGATTAAATAGACAGTCAGCACTAAGTATGTGCCTTGCAAACATTGTAATCACCTGTGATTAATCATGATTAATGCCAATTTCAAAATGTGATTCATCAGATTAACCTCATGAATAATGTGACAGCCCTAATTATTACTATTATTTGTTCAAATTAAAATAGTACAGTAAGTAGACAATGAGCTTTGAGTATGTATGTTGCAAACGAGTAATCATCTGTGATTAATCATGATTAATCCACATTTCAAAATGTGATTACCGTATTTTCCGCACTATAAGGCGCACCGGATTATTAGCCGCACCTTCTATGAATTAGATATTTCATAATTTTGTCCACCAATAAGCCGCCCCGGACTATAAGCCGCGCCTACGCTGCGCTAAAGTGAATGTCAAAAAAACGCTGCGCTAAAGTGAATGTCAAAAAAACAGTCAGATAGTTCAGTCAAACTTTAATAATATATTGAAAACCAGCGTTCTAACAACTCTGTCCCAAAATGTACAAATGTGCAATCACAAACATAGTAAAATTCAAAATGGTGTAGAGCAATAGCAACATACCGGTAATGTTGCTCGAACGTTAATGTCACAACACACAAAATAAACATAGCGCTCACTTTCTGAAGTTATTCTTCATTCGTACCGGTAAATCCTTCGAATTCTTCGTCTTCGGTGTCCGAATTGAAAAGTTGCGCAAGCGTGGGTTCCAAAATGGCCGGCTCCGTCTCTTCGAAGTCATCGGATTCAGTGTCGCTGTTGTTGTGCAGCAGTTCTGTGAATCCTGCCTTCCGGAAAGCTCGGACCACAGTTGTGACAGAAATATCTGCCCAGGCATTTACAATCCACTGGCAGATGTTGGCGTATGTCGTCCGGCGCTGTCTGCCCGTTTTAGTGAAGGTGTGTTCGCCTTCGGTCATCCATTTTTCCCACGCCGTTCGCACTCGTGATTTGAATGCCCTGTTGACACCAATATCCAGCGGTTGGAGTTCTTTGGTTAATCCACCCGGAATGACGGCGAGTGTTGTATTTGTGTGCTTCACTTGTTTTTTGACACCATCTGTGATGTGGGCGCGCATAGAGTCGTATATCAACATGGACGGAGCAGCGTGAAAAAAGCCACCCGGCCTCTTCGCGTAAACTTCCCTTAACCACTCGCTCATCTTTTCTTCATCCATCCATCCCTTCGAGTTAGCTTTTATGATGACGCCGGCTGGAAAGGTCTCTTTTGGCAAGGTCTTCCTTTTGAATATCACCATGGGAGGAAGTTTCTGGCCATTAGCATGGCAAGCTAGAACCACAGTGAAGGATGACTTCTCATTCCCTGTGGTGCGAATATTCACCGTACGTGCTCCCGTTCCACAGTGCAGTTCACAGGAATATCAGTTGCTGTGAAATACGGTAGTAATCCGTGTGCGGATGGAGAGATTGCGTCTTTTTATGAACCGGATCCTTGTCCTTTGTAGGAGCCATTTTGTGGTCTTTACAGATGTAAACAGGAAATGAAACGTACGGTGATATCCGCGCGTTTTTTCTTCTTCTTCCGGGGGCGGGTGGTTGCTTAAAGCGCTTCCTGTTCTATGGGGGCGGGTGCTTTCCTTGGCGGTTGCTTGCGTAGAAGAAGAAGCGCTTCCTGTTCTACCGGGAAAAAAGATGGCGGCTGTTTACCGAAGTTGCGAGATCGAAACTTTATGAAAATTAATCGTAATAAAGCGCACCGGGTTATAAGGCGCACTGTTAGCTTTTGAGAAAATTTGTGGTTTTTAGGTGCGCCTTATAGTGCGGAAAATACGGTAATCATGATTTATCCAAATTTCAAAATGTGATTAATGATGAAAAATAATCATTTGACAGCCCTAATTATTACTATTATTTGTTCAAATTAAAATAGTACAGTAATTAGACAATGAACTCTGAGAATGTGCGTTGCAAACGAGTAATCACCTGTGATTAATCACGATAAATCGCAATTTCAAAATGTGATTAATCGGATAAAAATATTAATCATTTGACAGCAGTAATTAGTACTATCATTTATTTAAATACATTAAAATAGTACATTAAGTAGACAGTCAGCACTAAGTATGTGCCTTGCAAACATTGTAATCACCTGTGATTAATCATGATTAATCCACATTTCAAAATGTGATTCATCAGATTAAACTCATGAATAATTTGACAGCCCTAATTAATACTATTGTTTGTTCAAATTAAAATAGTACAGTAATTAGACAACGAGCTTTGAGTATGTATGTTGCAAACAATCACCTGTGATTAATCATGATTAATCCACATTTTTCAAAATGTGATTAATCTGATTAAAAATAATCATATGACAGTCCTAATTATTACTATCATTTATCCAAATACATTAAAATAGAACAGTAATTAGACAGTGAGCACTCAGTATATGCCTTGCAAGCAAGTAATCACCTGTGATTAATCATGATTAATCCAAATTTCAAAATGTGATTAATGATGAAAAATAATCATTTCAGAGCCCTGATTATTACAATTATTTGTTCACATAAATTCAAATGGCACAGTAATTAGACAATGAGCTCTGCGTACATGCGTTTACTACTATCCAGTGTCTACTTTTAAGTCTGTGTGGTATAAAACGAGTAAAACAACACAGTATTCGTTTTCAATTTGTTTTAGTTTTTTTGTTTTTCTGTGCTTTTCGAGATTAAGGAACATTTGAGAAATGGATAAATTCCTAAAGTTAAATCCGCCTCAACCCATTGCATCTTTTGCCGCAAACAGAGCATTCACAAAGTATCCTTCAGGGTTTGTAATATATGCAGCATGATTTCCCAGATACTGTGGAAAAAAAAGTGACTGAATCAACATTAAAGTTTGAGATCAACATACCAGGATTTGAAAAAAACTTTGAAAGTGCTGAACATTGAAACAACGTTGACTATCCAACCGATGCTGACAATGAATCAACATGGATTCAACTAAATAAGCATTGCATTATACATTGAAACAATGTCAATATAAAAGGGCAATTTGAATTCTTCAACCTTATTGCCTGAATGACAGTGATGTCACTAATAAAAAATAAAAAAAAAGAGTATGGAATTGAATCTTAAAACAGCAAAATAATACATTAAGTCCAGTTGCAGTAATTCATGATATGCAGCTAAATTCTCATGAGAACACAAAGTACATGAACATAGTGTGTGTGTGTGTGTGTGTGTGTGTGTGTGTGTGTGTGTGTTCTTGTACTATTACCCTTCTTGAGACATCAACAAGGAAAAGTAGCTTCCATATGAGGACCGGTGAACAAGTTAGGATATAAATCATGGTCCCAATAAGGACAAATCTAACAGAGAATGTCTCATTTGCACCCCTGGTGGTGAAATCTATCAAAATTAGGGTGGACCCAAAAAAGAGGGATTTTTCAAATTGACTGTGTGTCGGTTTTAAAAGTGGTCAACTGGTCAACATATGAAATAACAAGTGTGTGTAAAAATTTGAAGTGCTCCCCCTTTGGCCAACATATGCAATAACAAGTGTGTGTAAGAAATTGAAATGCGCCCCCATAGGCCAAAATTAATTAAAAACATTTTTTTATAAATATGTATATAGACACATTAATGAAGATTAAATAACAATTACAAGCAAAAACATAGAATTAAAAAAAAATTAACTAAGACCAATCTTTTTCTCAAGTTTTTTCTTATAAAAATAGGAACAATTTCTCATACTCTTTCTGTTTCTGTAATACTGCAATATTTTCTCGTAAAAGTATTACTTTTTCATGTGAAATTATTACTTTTTCATGTGAAATTATTACCTTTTCATGTAAAACGGTGACATTTGTCATATAAAATTCTGACTTTTATCACAGTATTGCCAATTTATTTTTGTTGTTCTTGTAAAATAGTGACATTTTTTAAAGTAAAATTATGACTTTTGTCATAAATTCCTATTATTATTATTATATTGCCGACATTGGACAGTTTTCTTATACAATTGTGACTTTTTGTCGAGTAAAATTACGACTCTTATTAAAAAATTGCCAACATTTTAAGCTGTTCTTGTAAAATTGCGTCTGTCATTGAGTAAAATTCCAACTTTTATCATAATATTGCACAAATGTTCAGTTTTTCTTGTAACACTTTGACTTGCGTTGAGTAAAATGACGACTATTATTATGATACCGCCAAAATTCTACGTTTTTCTTGTGACCTTTTTCTTGTGAAATTCCAACTCGTACACAAAAAGTTTTTTTTTATATATTTACATAGTATGTATATAATAATAATAATAATAATAATAACTGGGATTTGTATAGCGCTTTTCTAAGTACCCAAAGTCGCTTTACATGTAGAACCCATCATTCATTCACACCTGGTGGTGGTAAGCTACTTTCATAGCCACAGCTGCCCTGGGGTAGACTGACGGAAGCGTGGCTGCAATTTGCGCCAACGGCCCCTCCGACCACCACCTATCATTCATCATTCAATTCACCGGTGTGAGTGGCACCGGGGGCAAAGGGTGAAGTGTCCCACCCAAGGACACAACGGCAGCGATTTTTGGATAGTATGAGGCGGGGAGCGAACCTGCAACCCTCAGGTTTCTGGCACGGTTGCTCTACCCACTACGCCATGCCGCCCCATATATTATTAATGTTGTAAATACACATTTTTATATATATAGAAATGGCGGTCCTAGAGGGGTAGGCATTTTTTCAGGTCTCAAGAAGGTAAGAAATACAAGAATATGTGTGTGTGTGTATGCGGAGAACAAACAAGCGGGAGTAAAAGAGCGGTGAAACAAACATGGCCATGCTTCATGGCTGGCGGTTATTGCGGCCGACATGTAAAACATCCTTCACCGCGGTGTTTGGGGAGCGTTCTCCCTCTGTATTAGGATAAATAGCCCTTGTCTATCATGGAAGGCTGTCTCTGGCAAACAGATCCCCTGCATGTCATGCCAGATTAACACAAATGAGCTCCCCAGAGGAGACTTTTCAGGGGTAAGAGTGTCCCGACGGCACTTACCGTCAAGGACGTATTTTGGGTAAACTGTAGCGGTGGCAGCCAGACAGGAAGTACAGTTGCATCATGTTTAAATAAGAGGTTTGGGTTTTTTAAATAGGGAGCTCAAAAACCTACAGTCCAAAAAGCTTTGCTAATTGTTTTACAAACCCCGTTTCCATATGAGTTGGGAAATTGTGTTAGATGTAAATATAAACGGAATACAATTAATCATTTTCAACCCATATTCAGTTGAATATGCTACAAAGACAACATATTTGATGTTCAAACTCATAAACATTTTTTTTTTTTTTGCAAACAGTCATTAACTTCAGAATTTGATGCCAGCAACACGTGACAAAGAAGTTGGGAAAGGTGGCAATAAATACTGATAAAGTTGAGGAATGCTCATCAAACACTTATTTGGAACATCCCACAGGTGAACAGGCAAATTGGGAACAGGTGGGTGCCATGATTGGGTATAAAAGTAGATTCCGTGAAATGCTCAGTCATTCACAAACAAGGATGGGGCGAGGGTCACCACTTTGTCAACAAATGCGTGAGAAAATTATTGAACAGTTTAAGAAAAACCTTTCTCAACCAGCTATTGCAAGGAATTTAGGGATTTCACCATCTACGGTCCGCAATATCATCAAAGGGTTCAGAGAATCTGGAGAAATCACTGCACGTAAGCAGCTAAGCCCGTGACCTTCGATCCCTCAGGCTGTACTGCATCAACAAGCGACATCAGTGTGTAAAGGATATCACCACATGAGCTCAGGAACACTTCATAAACCCACTGTCAGTATCTACAGTTGGTCGCTACATCTGTAAGTGCAAGTTAAAACTCTCCTATGCAAGGCGAAAACCGTTTACCAACAACACCCAGAAACGCCGTCGGCTTCGCTGGGCCTGAGCTCATCTGAGATGGACTGATACAAAGTGGAAAAGTGTTCTGTGGTCTGACGAGTCCACATTTCAAATTGTTTTTGGAAACTGTGGACGTCGTGTCCTCCGGACCAAAGAGGAAAAGAACCATCCGGATTGTTATAGGCACAAAGTGTAAAAGCCAGCATGTGTGATGGTATGGGGGTGTATTAGTGCCCAAGACATGGGTAACTTACACATCTGTGAAGGCGCCATTAATGCTGAAAGGTACATACAGGTTTTGGAGCAACATATGTTGCCATCAAAGCAACGTTACCATGGACGCCCCTGCTTATTTCAGCAAGACAATGCCAAGCCACGTGTTATATCAACGTGGCTTCATAGTAAAAGAGTGCAGGTACTAGACTGGCCTGCCTGTAGTCCAGACCTGTCTCCCATTGAAAATGTGTGGCGCATTATGAAGCCTAAAATACCACAACGGAGACTCCGGACTGTTGAACAACTTAAGCTGTACATCAAGCAAGAATGGGAAAGAATTCCACCTGAGAAGCTTCAAAAATGTGTCTCCTCAGTTCCCAAACGTTTACTGAGTGTTGTTAAAAGGAAAGGCCATGTAACACAGTGGTGAACATGCCCTTTCCCAACTACTTTGGCACGTGTTGCAGCCATGAAATTCTAAGTTAATTATTATTTGCAAAAAAAAAAAATAAAGTTTATGAGTTTGAACATCAAATATCTTGTCTTTGTAGCGCATTCAACTGAATATGGGTTGAAAAGGATTTGCAAATCATTGTATTCCGTTTATATTTACATCTAACACAATTTCCCAACTCATATGGAAACGGGGTTTGTATTTTAAATTTTCTCCACAGTTTCTCATTCCAACACGTCCAAAAAAGGAGTCGGACTAAACTCGCCTTATCTAATTATATTTTTTCAGTTTAATAGAAATTCCAAACACATTTCTGGCTCTTTTGCTCTGGCACTCATTGAAGGCGGATGCTTTCCCTTCCCTTCTCCCTTATCTCTCCTGCTGGCTGCTTTGTTTTGTCTTGTCCTAACTTTCTTGGTTCCTCTTGGAATTGATCAACTGGCCTCTCAATGAAAGTGACCAGATATCCGGTTTGTGGGAACCTGCCTGTCCTGACCGAATGCTTGTTGCTGGACACACGAGCCTGGCGACCAATGTTCCCTCTAATGTTTCATGTGTGTGAGCAAATGCACAAACACCCTGAGCATTGAGTGGAATACAAACGTGCACACTGTGGTCATACCAGCAGCACATTTGTCTCAAACCTGACATAACAATTTAAATGTCTTATTATTATAATCAAGTGACTAGTCAATTTCAAGAGATTATTTTCTAATACAGGTATATGTGATTCGGCCCACTTAGATATTGTTTTTTTTTTAATCAGCTATAGTATTTTATGCCTGGGTGGGGGTCCTGCTTTGGAAATATTGTATACCCCTTTCAGAGATTACATTTAGTTCCCCTTAAAACATTCACATGTTGCATGAGATGAAGTGTTTATTAACTTTCTGGCCGTAAAATAAATATTTTTATTAGCAATTATGTAGTCCTGTAACATCATTTCATGATTAATATCCAAAAAATAACATTCTTAACAAATGACAGTAGAATGAGCACACTGATTGAGGAGTCATAGTAAAATGACCTGAAATTTACACTTTACATGTAGTGTTGGAGTTGTCCAACTTTTTGTGTGGCCATAAACGCACCAGTGGCTAATTATATATATATTATATATTATGGACCGTGGATGTTGAAATCCCTAAATTTCTTGCAATTGCACTTTGAGAAACGTTGTTCTTAAACCGATTGACTATTTGCTCACGCAGTTGTGGACAAAGGGGTGACCCTCGCCCCATCCTTTCTTGTGAAAGACTGAGCATTTTTTGGGAAGCTGTTTTTATACCTAATCATGGCACCCACCTGTTCCCAATTAGCCTGCACACCTGTGGGATGTTCCAAATAAGTGTTTGATGAGCATTCCTCAACTTTATCAGTATTAATTGCCACCTTTCCCAACCTCTTTGTCACGTGTTGCTGGCATCAAATTCTAAAGTTAATGATTATTTGCAAAAAAAAAAATGTTTATCAGTTTGAACATCAAATATGTTGTCTTTGTAGCATATTCAACTGAATATGGGTTGAAAATGATTTGCAAATCATTGTATTCCGTTTATATTTACATCTAACACAATTTCCCAACTCATATGGAAACGGGGTTTGTATACACCCATATACACATACATATATACACATGCATAAACATACACATATGCACATATACATACATACCAGTGACGTGCAGTCACTAGAGGCAGGTGAGGCTAGGGCCTCACCTGCCATCATGGAAATAATTTTTTTTTTTTAAATAATTGTTTTAAATTAAATTGTTATATGTATCCAGTGATTATACTATAAAGTTATTTTCCATTTAACTTCACCAGTTTTAGATTATTTTTATTTAAAATTGCTGAATTTTCACATTTGCCGTTCAAATACTGAGAAGAGACGGTGCGGTGAACAGCAGCCAGTTGAGGCACGTCACTCAGTGCCTCAACATGGATTGCGGACTCGGCTAACTGCTGGCCTGCTGTGCAGTGAGACCGTATTGCTATATGAACTATATTATACATTTCCATAGTTTAGTTAGCTGAGGTATATAATGTACAGTGTATTTTGTCAACAACTGTATGTGTGTAAAGTATTTACTGTGCTGAGCGATCATAAAACGGCTGCAAAAGACGCACTGGCTGAGGCTCGCCTCCTGCACCCCCGCCGTAGAATGCACGGCAAGCCCTGACGGGAGTGTTATATCAACTAAAGCCCACACTTAAACTTTCCACGTGCAAGATTGAATCTATTTAAAAAAGTTATTTCATAAGAAGCCAAAAAGTGCAAAAACAATAATGTTCGTGTTAGAGGAGTTGTGAATGACTGCAGGGCCACAACATTAGGTACACCTGCAGTCTGCAGGTGTACCTAATTCACAACTCCTCGAACACGAACATTATTGTTTTTGCACTTTTTGGCTTCTTATTAAATAACTTTTGTAACCTATTTTCATGGGCTTTCCTCTTTGTGATGTTAAGTTCCTGTTATGCGCTGTTATACAGTATATGCCTTGAGCTCTTATTTTGAAGGCGCTAAGAGCGGAAGTGATGTCACGGAGTGGAGCGGAGGTTTTTGAAAGAAGGTAAATAAAGTGGTCCTCGTGTAAACTGGAGCCTCCGTGTTTGTTATTTTGTAGTTTCATACAGTATAGGCGACATTTATAAACCCTCGGTTACACATTTTAAATAGATTCAGTCTTGCACGTGGAAAGTTTAAGTGAGGGCTTTAGTTGATATAACACTCTCGTCAGGGATTGCATTAATCCAGCACAATAGTGGCTCATGGACATATTTAATAAGTAAAGGTAAGACCATAATAACGTTTTTTTTTATTAAATGTGCTTTTTTGTGTGCTACAGTTTGTATGTGTAAAGTTAAAGTTAAGTTAAAGTACCAATGATTGTCACACACACACTAGGTGTAATGAAATGTGTCCTCTGCATTTGACCCATCCCCTTGATCACCCCCTGGGAGGTGAGGGGAGCAGTGGGCAGCAGCGGCGCCGCGCCCGGGAATACTTTTTGGTGATTTAACCCCCAATTCCAACCCTTGATGCTGAGTGCCAAGCAGGGAAGAATGCTGGTATGAGCTTTTAAACATAACCCATTAACTGCTGCCAATCAAATGGTGAATAAGATACTCTTTAGGGTTCATATGTTTGTAAATCTAACTGTGATGAAGTCAGTGCCTCACCAGCCATCAACCTCACCGCACGTCACTGATACATATATACATAAATGCATATAAACATACATAAATGCATATACACATACATAAATGCATATACACATACACATATACATAAATGCATATACATATAGTATACACATACATAAATGCATATACACAAACATACATACAAACATATATACATACATACATATACACACACATACATACACACATCTAAGCCATACATCACCGTTCTCAGTGATTTCCAGCGTGGAACTGTCATAGGATGCCACCTGTGCAACAAATCCAGTCGTGAAATGTCCTCGCTCCTAAATATTCCGAAGTCAACTTTATTATAAGAAAAGTGAAGAGTTTGGGACAGCAACTCAGCCACCAAGTGGTAGGCCACGTAAACTGACAGAGAGGGGTCAGCATAGTGCAAAGACTTTCTGCACAGTCAGTTGCTACAGAGCTCCAAACTTCATGTGACCTTCCAATTAGCCCACGTACAGTATGCAGAGAGCTTCACGGAATGGGTTTCCATGGCCGAGCAGCTGCCTCTAAGCCATACATCACCAAGTCCAATGCAAAGTGTGTGATGCAGTGGTGTAAAGCACATCGCCACTGGACTCTAGAGCAGTGGAGTGATGAATCACGCTTTTCCATCTGGCAATCTGATGGATGAGTCTGGGTTTGGAGATTGCCAGGAGAACGCTACATTTCGGACTGCATTGTGCCGAGTGTGAAATTTGGTGGAGGAGGAAATATGGTGTGGGGTTGGTTTTTCTAGGAGTTGGGCTTGGCCCCTTAGTTCCAGTGAAAGGAACTCTGAATCCTCCAGGATACCAAAACATTTTGGACAATTCCATGGGATGGCACTTCAAGTTCATATGTGAGTAAAGGCAGGTGGCCAAATACTTTTGGCAATATAGTGTATTTCCAACTTGTTGCTTCCTGTTGGTAAAGTTCAAATGTGAAAAATATTCCTAAAATGCTGCATATTCACAACCTGAAAATGTGTGTAGAAGTAGTCAACTGTTAACTGCGATGGCGTGTTAATGATCATTCCACATGCATGAAATATTGTTCAGGTAATTATACTGTCGGCGTGAATACTTTTCAACACATGCCTCCGTGCACACACACACCACATTAGGACGCCTGCTCACACAATCTGGACTCAGTTGGCCAGCTGTTCATCACGCGGGTCGTAGACGAGTGTGATGCATATCAATATATAGAATATACATGAATTGAATATGGAGACTTGACATTTGCATTCCAAGGGTGCGGCAAAACAATAATTAGGCACGTGACACCGATGTCCCTTCCCCCTGGTCCTAATGCCCGCTGTTTCCATACACCAGGGATGTCAAACTGGTTTTCATTGAGGGCCACATGGCAGTTATGGCTGCCATCAGAGGGCTGCCTGCAACTGGAGATGTCTGATAATGGCTTTTTTACCGATATCCCGAAATTGTCCAACTCTTAATTACCGATACCGATATATACAGTCGTGGAATGAACACATTATTATGCCTAATTTTGTTGTGATGCCCCGCTGGATGCATTAAACAATGTAACAAGGTTTTCCAAAATAAATCAACTCAAGTTATGGAAAAAAATGAGCTCACAAAGTGCATTATTTTTTTTTAACATGCCTCAAAACAGCAGCTTGGAATTTGGGACATGCTCTCCCTGAGAAAGCATGAGGAGGTTGATGTTGGCGGGGTTGGGGGGTAGGGGGTAGCGGGGGGTGTATATTGTAGCGTCCCGAAAGAGTTAGTGCTGCAAGGGGTTTATGTTGTGTTACGGTGTGGATGTTGTCCCGAAATGTGTTTGGTGTGGGTTCACAGTGTGGCGCATATTTGTAACAGTGTTAAAGTTGTTTATACGGCCACACTCAGTGTGACCTGTATGGCTGTTGATCAAGTAGGGCTTGCATTCACTCGTGTGTGTGAAAAGTCGTAGATATTATGTGACCTTTAAGGTTTATTGGCGCTCTGTACTTCTCCCTACGGCCGTGTACACAGTGGCCTTTTAAAAAGTCATAAATTTTACTTTTTTAAACCGATACCAATAATTTTGAAACAGATACTGATAATTTCCGATATTACATTTCAAAGCATTTATCTGCATCTCTATTTGTAACAGCGAATAATGTATGAATTTGCCTCTGGATTTCATTATTAATTGTATAAATTAAGTAGACTGTCTATTTTACAGTAAAAACTTTACATTTACAACATTTTACTGTAAAATTAAGTGTTTTTTTACGGTAAAATGGAAAAACAATACCACTGTTTTTTGGAGGGTTTTTAAACGGGAAAAAGCTGGCAGCTTAGTTGCTTTTGTGTTAAATTTACTTTTAAAATGGAAAAACAGTACAAGTTTGTGGAAGTTGCCTCCTAGCAGCTCCACTGTAGACACGGTGCAAGAGCCAAGCGTGAAGTTTTAACAAAGTTCTTAATGTGCATAGATTTGAGTCCAACTCTTTTTCCAGCAAAACGTGACTTTTCAGTCACGTCCGTATCCTCTCTCACCTCCTTCTCCCGGCCGCTTACTGTTAAAGACAACAGATGATTAGATTAACACGTACCACCTGTGCAATCTAATCACCTGCCAGCTGTGTCTCGCCGTCAGCACTGCCACGCCCCCCCGTCTGATGGTGCTGTGTCTTCAGCACCATGGACAGAGGCGGTGACCTTTGCTCCTGCAGGCAGCGCTGGCCACATCTCCCTCCACTAAGTTATTTTTTTTATACTGGCAACTGCCAGTTTTTCTACCGTAAAAACAAATGTATCGTTTTTCCATTTACAGTAATACACCGCTAAAAACAAGATTTTACAGTAAAAATATGGCAGCTCAGTCAATGGAATTTTAATGCAAAAAACTGGTAGTTTTTTTCAATTGACAGTAGTATGCTGTAAAGAACACAGCAAAATTTAATGTCATTTTTATTAATTTGAAGGGTCTTTGCTGTAAAGTTAAGTATTTTTATTTAGACAAAAGCATGTTTGGGAAGTATGATAATATACTGTAATATTTGTTGCAATATTGGATACTATTAAAGTTTAAAAGGTATGCAATTTCAAGCAGTACATATATTTTTTTGAAAAAAATCAATTACATTTAGTGAGAAAGATTGAGTACTTTATTGACACATCATTTCCAGGTGTTTGCGGGCCAGATAAAATGATGTCGCGGACCATATCTGGCCCCCGGGCCTTGAGTTTGACACCTGTGCCAGACGTTAAAAAATATCAAAATTACCTCTTAAAATCCGCCAACATGACAAAATGTCATCTTTTGTCAACATTTGTTTATTTGGTTTTTGGGTTGGGTTGAGTCGTCAAAATATATCAAATGGCGTCAATTTCCTTCAACAAGTAAAATAAATTCATAAACATACATACACACATACCATACATAAATACATACATCCATATATGATAATTAAATTAATAAAATAAAAAAATAACAATAATAGATACACTAAAAATAACCCACATAAAACCACAGACAGCAGCACTCCTGAATTGCATTACAGAAATAGTCAACACGACTCATCAACCACCCACATTTCAATTGTATTTCAATCTGCATTTATTAGGAGATCAGTCTTTTCTACACATCTCAGAATAAACAAATACAATTTGAGAATTTTGCCCACAGGTCAGCTTTGTAAAAGAAAATGAAAATAGAAAAGGCTTTGCTACATATCTTAAAATTAACTATGATATAAAGTACACCATCAACAGACCTGGGAGCTGCATGTTTGAAAGTAAGCTATACTGACACCTCCAACATGTCTATTTTCTAAGATGTATTGATGTGGTTCAAAAAGGGTGTAATACAGGACCATCTTTTATTCAAAGCACTTCAGAAATAAAAAGCCAGAAAAGTGTGAAATCTGAAGGTCAGTGCTGTGCAAGATGGATGAACATGACATCTCACAAGCACATATAAAGACTGAACATTTGCCGGCTCGCCAATGGAAATCCAGCCAAAGGGTGATATTGTTCAAAAATGGTGTAATACAGGACCAACTTTTATTCAAAGCACTTCAGAAATAAGAAGCCAGAAAAGTGTGAAACCTGAAGGTCAGTGCTGTGCAAGATGGATGAACATGACATCTCACAAGCACATATAAAGACTGAACATCTGCCGTCTCGCCAATAGGAATCTAGCCAAAGGGTGATATTATTCAAAAAGGGTGTAACATGGGACCGGCTTTTATTCAGAGCACTTCAGAAATAAGAAGCCAGAAAAGTGTGAAATCTGAAGGTCACTAATGTGCAAGATGGATGAACATGACATCTCACAAGCACATATACAGACTGAACATTTGCCGGCTCGCCAATGGAAATCCAGCCAAAGGGTGATATTGTTCAAAAATGGTGTAATACAGGACCAGCTTTTATTCAAAGCACTTCAGAAATAAGAAGCCAGAAAAGTGTGATATTCTGAAGGTCAGTGATGTGCAAGATGGATGAACATGACATCGCACAAGCACATACAAAGACTGAACATCTGCCGGCTCGCCAATAGGAATCCAGCCAAAGGGTGATATTTAAAAAAAAAAGAGGGTGTAATACGGGACCAACTTTTATTTAAAGCACTTCAGAAATAAGAAGCCAGAAAAGTGTGATATTCTGAAGGTCAGTGCTGTGCAAGATGGATGAACATGACATCTCACAAGCACATATAAAGACCGAACATCTGCCGGCTCCCGAATAGGAATCTAGTCAAAGGGTGATATTGTTCAAAAAGGGTGCAATAAGGTACCAACTTTTATTCAAAGCACTTCAGAAATAATAAACCAGAAAAGTGTGATATTCTGAAGGTCAGTGATGTGCAAGATGGATGAACATGACATCTCACAAGCACATATAAAGACCGAACATCTGCCAGCTCGCCAATAGGAATCCAGCCAAAGGGTGATATTTAAAAAAAAAAAAAGGGTGTAATATGGGACTAACTTTTATTCAAAGCACTTCAGAAATAAGAAGCCAGAAAAGTGTGATAACCTGAAGGTCAGTGCTGTGCAAGATGGATAAACATGACATCTCACAAGCACATATAAAGACTGAACATCTGCCGGCTCGCCAATAGGAATCTAGTCAAAGGGTGATATTGTTCAAAAAAGGTGCAATACGGGACCAACTTTTATTCAAAGCACTTCAGAAATAAGAAGCCAGAAAAGTGTGAAACCTGAAGGTCAGTGCTGTGCAAGATGAATAAATATGACATCTCACAAGCACATATAAAGACCGAACATCTGCCAGCTCGCCAATAGGAATCCAGCCAAAGGGTGATATTTAAAAAAAAAAAGAGGGTGTAATACGGGACCAACTTTTATTTAAAGCACTTCAGAAATAAGAAGCCAGAAAAGTGTGATATTCTGAAGGTCAGTGCTGTGCAAGATGGATGAACATGACATCTCACAAGCACATATAAAGACCGAACATCTGCCAGCTCGCCAATAGGAATCTAGCCAAAGGATGATATTGTTCAAAAAGGGTGTAATACGGGACCAACTTTTATTCAAAGAACTTCAGAAATAAGAAGCCAGAAAAGTGTGATATTCTGAAGGTCAGTGCTGTGCAAGATGGATGAACATGACATCTCACAAGCACATATAAAGACCGAACATCTGCCGGCTCCCGAATAGGAATCTAGTCAAAGGGTGATATTGTTCAAAAAGGGTGTAAAACAGGACCAACTTTTATTCAAAGCACTTCAGAAATAAGAAGCCAGAAAAGTGTGATATTCTGAAGGTCAGTGATGTGCAAGATGGATGAACACGACATCTCACAAGCACATAGAAAGACCGAACATCTGCCAGCTTGCCAACAGGAATCCAGCCAAAGGATGATATAAAAAAATAAAAGAGGGTGTAATACGGGACCAACTTTAATTCAAAGCTCTTCAGAAATAAGAAGCCAGAAAAGTGTGATATTCTGAAGGTCAGTGATGTGCAAGAGACTGAACATGACATCTCACAAGCACATATAAAGACTGAACATCTGCCAGCTCGCCAATAGGAATCCAGCCAAAGGGTGATATTTAAAAAGAAAAGAGGGTGTAATACGGGACCAACTTTTATTTAAAGCACTTCAGAAATAAGAAGCCAGAAAAGTGTGATATTCTGAAGGTCAGTGCTGTGCAAGATGGATGAACATGACATCTCACAAGCACATATAAAGACCGAACATCTGCCGGCTCCCGAATAGGAATCTAGTCAAAGGGTGATATTGTTCAAAAAGGGTGTAAAACAGGACCAACTTTTATTCAAAGCACTTCAGAAATAAGAAGCCAGAAAAGTGTGATATTCTGAAGGTCAGTGCTGTGCAAGATGGATGAACATGACATCTCACAAGCACATATAAAGACCGAACATCTGCCGGCTCCCGAATAGGAATCTAGTCAAAGGGTGATATTGTTCAAAAAGGGTGTAAAATAGGACCAACTTTTATTCAAAGCACTTCAGAAATAAGAAGCCAGAAAAGTGTGATATTCTGAAGGTCAGTGATGTGCAAGATGGATGAACACGACATCTCACAAGCACATAGAAAGACCGAACATCTGCCAGCTTGCCAACAGGAATCCAGCCAAAGGATGATATAAAAAAAAAAAAAGAGGGTGTAATACGGGACCAACTTTAATTCAAAGCACTTCAGAAATAAGAAGCCAGAAAAGTGTGATATTCTGAAGGTCAGTGATGTGCAAGAGGCTGAACATGACATCTCACAAGCACATATAAAGACCAAACATCTGCCAGCTCGCCAATAGGAATCCAGCCAAAGGGTGATATTTAAAAAAAAAAAAAGGGTGTAATACGGGACCAACTTTTATTCAAAGCACTTCAGAAATAAGAAGCCAGAAAAGTGTGAAACCTGAAGGTCAGTGCTGTGCAAGATGGATAAACATGACATCTCACAAGCACATATAAAGACTGAACATTTGCCGGCTCGCCAATAGGAATCTAGTCAAAGGGTGATATTGTTCAAAAAGGGTGCAATACGGGACCAACTTTTATTCAAAGCACTTCAGAAATAAGAAGCCAGAAAAGTGTGAAATCTGAAGGTTAGTGCCGTGCAAGATGGATAAACATGACATCTCACAAGCACATATAAAGACTGAACATCTGCCAGCTCGCCAATAGGAATCCAGCCAAAGGGTGATATTTAAAAAAAAAAAAAGAGGGTGTAATACGGGACCAACTTTTATTTCAAGCACTTCAGAAATAAGAAGCCAGAAAAGTGTGATATTCTGAAGGTCAGTGCTGTGCAAGATGGATGAACATGACATCTCACAAGCACATATAAAGACCGAACATCTGCCGGCTCCCGAATAGGAATCTAGTCAAAGGGTGATATTGTTCAAAAAGGGTGTAAAACAGGACCAACTTTTATTCAAAGCACTTCAGAAATAAGAAGCCAGAAAAGTGTGATATTCTGAAGGTCAGTGCTGTGCAAGAGGCTGAACATGACATCTCACAAGCACATATAAAGACCGAACATCTGCCAGCTCGCCAATAGGAATCCAGCCAAAGGGTGATATTTAAAAAAAAAAAAGAAAAGGGTGTAATACGGGACCAACTTTTATTCAAAGCACTTCAGAAATAAGGAGCCAGAAAAGTGTGATATTCTGAAGGTCAGTGCTGTGCAAGATGGATGAACATGACATCTCACAAGCACATATACAGACTCAATAAGCACATGACTGAACATCTGCCTGCTCGCCAATAAGAATCCAGCCAAAGGTTGACTTTTGTCCAAGCTTGCTTGGGCATCTGCTGAAGTTGCAGGATATTAAGAGGTGTTTTTTGCATTGGGTGGAGGAGAAGTTTGGAGTGACAAGATGAAGTGGAGCGATGGGAGACCGCGGTTCAGGGCACCAGTGGGCCAAATTAGCGAACCTCCAAGGACCTCACATGCATACTCGCCTTGGGAGACCACGTGTGTGTGTGTGTGTGCGTGTGTGTGTGTGTCTGTGTGTGTGTGTGAAGTGGATGAAAGAGCAACCTCAGAAGCTGCAGTGCATCTCATGAGGCTTGTGCAGCTCCTGTGTGGATGGAGAGCAATTTAGTGACGATGAAATAGTAAGATGTATCACCGCATATCACACACACACACACACCTACACACACACACACATACACTCACACACGTAGTCGATATCACTCTTTGGTCCACTGACTCCGAGTCCAGCTCTAGTGGCTCCATGTGATGGATTTAAGTGTAGAAGATAGCCAGGCATCCTATAGTGCACCTGTGTCATCATGTGGCGCTACAACCTCCAGGGACCTGCCTTTGACTGTATGTCAGTGTGTGTATGCGTGTGTGTGTGTGTGTGTGTGTGTGTGTGTGTGTGTGTGTGTGTGTGTGTGTGTGTGTGTGTGTGTGTGTGTGGTGAACAGTACAAGATTATTTTTAGATTTACTAAGGGTAGACGACCCCAAATAGTCCACTTATAGCATGGGTGTTAAACTCTGGCCCGCGGGCCAAATTTGGCGATACAGGTCACACTGAGGGTGCCAGTATAAAAAAAACTTTAACTCTGTTAGAAATATGCGCCACACTGGGGACCCACACCAAACAAGAATGACAAACACATTTTGGGAGAACATCCGCACAGTAACACAACATAAACACAACAGAACAAATACCCGGAATCCTTTGCAGAACTAACTCTTCCGGGACGCTACAAGGTGTGTGTGTGTGTATGTGTGTGTGGGGGGGGGGGGGGGGGGGGGGGTTCACAGTGTGGTGTATATTTGTAACAGTGTTAAAGTTACTTATACAGTCACTCTCAGTGTAACCTGTATCGCTGTTGATGAAGTATGCTTTGCATTTACGGTTGTGTGCGTACAGGAGCCGCTCATATCTTGTGACTGGGCGGGCACGTTGTTAGAAGGGATGAAAAGCGCACGTGACGTCAGCTCATAGAGGACGTTAAAAGCAGTGCCTGTAAGGCACGCCCCCAAGACTGTGGAATACGAGAACTATCTGATGAACACCTCGTTCGATAATGAAGGTTGCCTCAGCTCAAAGCCTGAGCCCCGACATTAATGAACTAGCATCCAAGAAAAGATGTCAGGTATCTGGCTTGGGCACATCAGATTAGATCAGTGTGTTGCAAACTGAGCCGTTTAAAGTCCTGAATGGTTGGTTTATTAATTATTTTATTTTCAAATGTATTAGCCTGTGGAAAAAGTTAATGTTGATATTTACCTCAGAAGGCTGCAAATAGAAAAGAGGCATTACATTTTTATTTAAATTGTATTTGATATGCCATTGATATTTTTTAATTATTATTATTATTATTTGAAACTCGATTTTGCATGTCACTATAAAGTTATATAAGCCTTGCTTGTTCAATATTTAATGCAAAACTTGTTTGGGTCCCTATTAAAAGGTTAATTTGTTCAACCTTGGCCCGCGGCTTTGTTCAGTTTTAAATTTTGGCCCACTCTGTATTGGAGACACCCCTGACTTAGAGGATTGGGTTAAATCCTTTGGCTAGTGACCACAGACAATGTGTTTATAGCATTTTAAGAATAATAATTAAATATCAAAATGGCCCCCCATACTTGAATTTTCAGTATCTGGCCCATGGTGGGAAAACTTTAGACACCCCTTAATCTGAAATATTAGACGCTCTTAAAATATACTTAAAATATAAACACAGGTAATTTGGTTAGTTGATTAAAAGAAAATACTACTAACTTATGAATTAATTCATTTAAAAAATAACAACAATAATAAACATTGTTAAATATGAAATGAACATTAACATTTTCAAACAGGCATAATTTTTTACAAACTAGGTTATGCAGTTACACAATATTATTTTTATTTTCACATAGGAAAACAAGGTAATGAGAAAAAGCTGAAATGTTTGAACTAATAATTAATAATAACTTAGTTTATTGATTTTATTCTAGTCTCACATGGGGGAAAAATAAGTACAAATGTAAGAAAAAAAAGAGAAAAAATCGTTAAGTAATGAGAAAAAGCTAAAATGTTTGAACTAATAATTAATAATAATATACTTAGTTATTATTTTATAATTCTATTCTCACACAGGGAATACAACCGTAAAAACGTAAGAAAAAAGAGCAAAAAAAACGTTTGGCAATTAGAAAAAGCTGAAATGTTTGAACTAATAATTAATAATAAAAATCTTAGTTATTATTTTTATTCTATTCTCACATGGGGCAGAAAAACTGTAAAAATGTAAAAAAAAAAAAAAAAGCAAAACAATTGTTGGGTAATGATAAATAGCTGAAATGTTTGAACTAATACTTAATAATTTACTTGGTTTACTGTTTTTATTTTGTTCTCCCATGGGGAAAAAAATGTGTAAAAAATTAACAAAAAGAGCAAATAAATCGTTAGGTAATGAAAAAAAGCTAACATGTTTGGACTAATAATTAATAATAATATAGTTGGTTATTATTGTTATTCTATTCTCACATGGGACAAAAAAACCTGTAAAATTGTTAAAAAAAAACAAAAAAACAAAACACAATTGTTAGGTAATGAGAAAAAGATGAAATGTTTGAACTAAAACTTAATTTACTTGGTTTACTGTTTTTATTTTATTCTCATATGGGGAAAAAATTTGTAAAAAATTAACAAAAAGAGCAAATAAATCGTTAAGTAATGAGAAAAAGCTGAAATGTTTGAACTAATAATTAATAATAATATAGTTGGTTATTATTGTTATTCTATTCTATTCATGGGGGCAAAAAAACCCCTGTAAAAATGTAAGAAAAAAGAGCAAAAAAATCATTAGGTAATGAGATCAAGCTGAAATGTTTGAACTAATAATTAATAATAACATACTTCGTTTATTGTTTTTATTCTATTCTCACATGGGGAAAAACAAAATGTAAAAATGTAAGAAAAAAAAGAAAAAAATCGTTAAGTAATGAGAAAAAGCTCAAATGTTTGAACTAATAATTAATAATATACTTAGTTATTATTTTTATTCTATTCTCACATAGGGAATACAACTGTAAAAACGTAAGAAAAAAAGAACAAAAAAAAACGTTTTGCAATAAGAAACAGCTGAAATGTTTGAACTTATAATTAATGATAATATACTTAGTTATTATTTGTATTCTATTCTCACGTGGGGCAAAAAAAACAACTGTAAAAATGTAAATACATTTTTTTTTTAATCAAAACAATTGTTAGGTAATGACAATAAGCTGAAGTGTTTGAACTAATACTTAATAATTTACTTGGTTTACTGTTTATTTTTTACTCTCACATGGGGAAAAATATGTGTCAAAATTTTACAAAAAGAGCAAATAAATCGTTAAGTAATGAGAAAAAGCTGAAATGTTTGAACTAATAATTAAAGATAATATAGTTGGTTATTATTGTTTTTCTATTCTCACATGGGGCAAAAAAGAACTGCAAAAATGTAAAAAAGAAAAAAAAAGAAAAAGAAAAACAATTGTTAGGTAATGAGAAAAAGCTGAAATTTTTGACCTAATACTTAATAATGTAGTTGGTGTACTGTTTTTATTTTATTCTCACATGGGGAAAAAATGTGTAAAAAATTAACAAAAAGAGCAAATAAATCGTTAAGTAATGAGAAAAAACTGAAATGTTTGAACTAATAATTAATAATAATATAGTTGGTTATTATTGTTATTCTATTCTCACATGGGGCAAAAAAAAACCCTGTAAAAATGTAAGAAAAAAGAGCAAAAAAATCATTAGGTAATGAGATCAACCTGAAATGTTTGAACTAATAATTAATAATATACTTAGTTATTATTTTTATTCTATTCTCACATAGGGAATACAACTGTTAAAACGTAAGAAAAAAAGAGCAAAAAAAAAAACCGTTTTGCAATAAGAAACAGCTGAAATGTTTGAACTTATAATTAATGATAATATACTTAGTTATTATTTTTATTCTATTCTCACGTGGGGCCAAAAAAAACCTGTAAAAATGTAAATAAAATTTTAAAAAAAGCAAAACAATTGTTAGGTAATGACAATAAGCTGAAATGTTTGAACTAATACTTAATAATTTACTTGGTTTACTGTTTATTTTTTACTCTCACATGGGGAAAAAAATGTGTAAAAATTTTACAAAAAGAGCAAATAAATTGTTAAGTAATGAGAAAAAGCTGAAATGTTTGAACTAATAATTAAAAATAATATAGTTGGTTATTATTGTTTTTCTATTCTCACATGGGGCAAAAAGAACTGTAAAAAAGAAAAAAAAAAGAAAAAGAAAAACAATTGTTAAGTAATGAGAAAAAGCTGAAATGTTTGAACTAATACTTAATAATTTACTTGGTTTACTGTTTATATTTTATTCTAATATGGGGGAAAAATATGTAAAAAAATCAACAAAAAGAGCAAATAAATCGTTAAGTAATGAGAAAAAGCTGAAATGTTTGAACTAATAATTAATAATAATATAGTTGGTTATTATTTATTCTATTCTCACATGGGGCAAAAAAACCTGTAAAAATGTTTAAAAATAAATAAATAAAAAAAGCAAAACAATTGTTAGGTAATGAGAAAAAGCTGAAATGTTTGACCTAATACTTAATAATTTAGTTGGTGTACTGTTTTTATTTTATTCTCACATGGGGAAAAATGTGTAAAAAATTAACAAAAAGAGCAAATAAATCGTTAAGTAATGAGAAAAAGCTGAAATGTTTGAACTAATAATTAAAAATAATATAGTTGGTTATTATTGTTATTCTATTCTCACATGGGGCAAAAAAAAACCCTGTAAAAATGTAAGAAAAAAGAGCAAAAAAATCATTAGGTAATGAGATCAAGCTGAAATGTTTGAACTAATAATTAATAATAACATACTTCGTTTATTGTTTTTATTCTATTCTCACATGGGGAAAAACAAAATGTAAAAATGTAAGAAAAAAAGAAAAAAAATCGTTAAGTAATGAGAAAAAGCTCAAATGTCTGAACTAATAATTAATAATAACATACTTCGTTTATTATTTTTATTCTATTCTCACATAGGGAATACAACTGTTAAAACGTAAGAAAAAAACGAGCAAAAAAAAAAACGTTTTGCAATAAGAAACAGCTGAAATGTTTGAACTTATAATTAATGATAATATACTTAGTTATTATTTTTATTCTATTCTCACGTGGGGCCAAAAAAAACCTGTAAAAATTTTAATAAAATGAAAAAAAAAAGCAAAACAATTGTTAGGTAATGACAATAAGCTGAAATGTTTGAACTAATACTTAATAATTTACTTGGTTTACTGTTCATTTTTTACTCTCACATGGGGGGAAAAAATGTGTCAAAAGTTTACAAAAAGAGCAAATAAATCGTTAAGTAATGAGAAAAAGCTGAAATGTTTGAACTAATAATTAAAGATAATATAGTTGGTTATTATTGTTTTTCTATTCTCACATGGGGCAAAAAAGAACTGCAAAAATGTAAAAAAATAAATAAATAAATAAATAAAAACAATTGTTAGGTAATGAGAAAAAGCTGAAATGTTTGAGCTAAAACTTAATAATTTACTTGGTTTACTGTTTTTATTTTATTTTCACATGGGGAAACAAATGTGTAAAAATGTAACAAAAAGAGCAAGTAATGAGAAAAAGCTGAAATGTTTGAACTAATTAATTATTGTTATTCTATTCTCACAAGGGGCAAAAAGAACAACTGTAAAAATGTAAGAAACAGGAGCAAAAAATAATTAGGTAATGAGATAAAGCTGAAATGTTTGAAGTAATAATTCATAATTATATACTTAGTCTCTTATCAAACAAATCCTGTCTTTAAATATACATCATGTATTTTTAGCATTTAAAAAAATATATATATATATTGCGCATGCATATTTTGACTTTTTGGTATG
>NC_084568.2:32680000-32730000 GCF_033978685.3 Nerophis lumbriciformis | reverse complement strand
CAAACGCTGCAGCTCGGCTTCCAGGAATAGGTTTTACATCACCCTGACACTTGGCATCAAATTACAGGGGAAGCGTTATCCCTTCCATTTCTCCCCCCCCCCCCCCCCCTCTCCACAACGCATGAGGCCAAGTTTGAACATCACTTCCCATTGTTTTGATGATCAAACCCTGGCACAACATCCCACTGACAGAGAGCTGAGAATAATAACCTTCCCGTGAGCAAGGTAACGTTCGCCGTGGCAGTTGAACAAGGAAAATCGCCACACAGGAAAAAACGTTTTGTTGCAAAAATACATGTTCTTTGCACACACTAAACGCTGTGTGCAAAGACGCGTCCGTTTCCGTCGGACTTGCACATGCAAACACACGCAAATTCCCTTGTTTACCAAAGGGAGGCCGCGTGATGCACTCATGTATGAACGGCCATGTGTACGCGCATGGTTGTCAAATATCATCTGCTCCCAACACAACCTCTCACGCACGTGTACACATTTCCTGCGCACGCCAGATGAAATGCGCGGAAACCACACCTTTTTTGGTGGGGAGGGTCATTGAAGCACAGATCAGAAGGCTCGAGTCCTACTTAGTCAATCTATTTGATGGAGGGGCTGAGAGGGTCCACTTTGAGCTGATTAGGGTAATTAGAGGCAATTATACAAAATTAAAAAATCGGTGTTTAAAAATCAGTATGCAGACTGCGAGACGAGAGAAAAAAAATCGAGCACATTTTTATACTATTTGTCGTTCACAGAAATGTTGGTTTAAAGCTGTCAAACAATAAAGATCTGCGATTATTTTAGTAATCAGTTAGTCAGATTAATCGAGAATTCAGGAAAAAAAAAAAAAAAACTCTTGGTGGCCTCAATGCGTATTATACAACATTAAAAAAATCTGTGTTTAAAAATCAGTATGCAGACTGCGAGAGGAGAAAAAAAAACATCGAGCATATTTTTATACTATTTGTCGTTCACAGAAATTTTGGTTTAAAGCTGTCAAACAATAAAGATCTGCGATTATTTTAGTAATCAGTTAGTCAGATTAATTGAGAATTCAGAAAAAAACCCAAAAAACTCTTGGTGGCCTCAATGCGTATTATACAAAATTAAAAAATCTGTGTTTAAAAATCAGTATGCAGACTGCGAGAGGAGAGAAAAAAAATCAAGCATATTTTTATACTATTTGTCGTTCACAGAAATGTTGGTTTAAAGCTGTCAAACAATAAAGATCTGCAATTATTTTAGTAATCAGTTAGTCAGATTAATCGAGAATTCAGAAAAAAAAGAAAAAAAAAACTCTTGGTGGCCTCAGTGCGTATTATACAAAATTAAAAAATCTGTGTTTAAAAATCAGTATGCAGACTGCGAGAGGAGAAAAAAAACCCATCAAGCATATTTTTATACTATTTATCGTTCACAGAAATGTTGGTTTAAAGCTGTCAAACAATAAAGATCTGCGATTATTTTAGTAATCAGTTAGTCAGATTAATCGAGAATTCAGAAAAAAAACAAAAAACTCTTGGTGGCCTCAATGCGTATTATACAAAATTAAAAAATCTGTGTTTAAAAATCAGTATGCAGACTGCGAGGGAAGAACAAAAAAATCAAGCATATTTTTTATACTATTTGTCGTTCACAGAAATGTTGGTTTAAAGCTGTCAAACAATAAAGATCTGCGATTATTTTAGAAATCAGTTAGTCAGATTAATCGAGAATTCAGAAAAAAAAGAAAAAAAAAAAACTCTTGGTGGCCTCAATGCGTATTTTAGGGAAAATTGTTTAAATCAGTGGTCCCCAACCTTTTTGTAGCTGCGGACTGGTCAACGCTTGAAAATTTGTCCCGCGGAGGGGGGGGGTGATTTTTTTTTTTTTTAAAGAAATACAATCATGTGTGCTTACGGACTGTATCCCTGCAGACTGTATTGATATACATTGATCTATAGTGTATATATTCTGTTTTTATGTAGATTTAATTTAAAAAAAAAAAAAAAAAAAAAAAAAATTCTTGTGCGGCCCGGTACCAATCGGTCCGCGGCCCGGTACCGGTCCGCGGACCACTGGTTTAAATAACCAAAGACAAAATGTTTTTATTCCTAGCAGATGCTAATCAACATTTAAAATTGCATTTTTAAAATGTCTGCATTAATTAAATAAATTGCAAAAGTATTCTTTTCGTCGCATTGGATGTAATAATCATTTTAAAATCGAAAATTTGAAATGTCATCTGGTTTCTGGATGGCTTTTCATCAGTAAAAATACCAACACCAGATCTTCTCAGCATTGTCGAGAAAAAAAAAAAAGAACAAAATGTACATAAGAGATTTTTTTTATTGCTTTATTTAATTTTGTATTAATTTATTTGTTTTTTTTAATCACGTTTTTATATTTTTTATTGCTTTATTTTTTTTAAATGAATCTTTATTTTTTTAATCACATTTAAAAAAAATATATATTGCTTTATTTTTTTTATTACAATAGGTTGATTGGCAACATTAAATGGTCCCTAGTGTGTGAATGTGAGTGTGAATGTTGTCTGTCTATCTGTGTTGGCCCTGCGATGAGATGGCGACTTGTCCAGTGTGTACCCCGCCTTCCGCCCGAATGCGGCTGAAGTAGGCTCCAGCACCCCCCGCCACCCCAAAAGGGACAAGCGGTAGAAAATGGATGGATGGATGGATGTTTTTATTGCTTTATACAATGTTTTATTACTTATTTTTTCCCCCCTATGATACTGTACTGAGTCTTTGACTTATTTAGTACTATTTTCCATTTTGTCTATTATTTGTGCACCTTCATTTTTGAAGTTGTTCTTGATTTATTGTTATGTCAATTGACTGACCACAGCTGTGACTATTTAAGTGTTCAAAATTGCACATTTGCACAGTTTGTATTAAAATTATTAGAAGGACACGAGTGTTGCTAACCTTGCTTTTTCTTCAAGGCCAAAACCCGCCAGTTGACTTCTAAGATGTGTGACAGCGGAAACTAAGATTTCTCTCTTACTACATACAAACTATTTGCACACAGGAATAGATTTCTTGGAATATTCAAACAACACTGCAGTCTACAGTGATGCGGACCCTGCATGGGTCGGTCGTGGTGAGGAAGGAGCTGAGCCGCAAGGCAAAGCTCTCAATTTACTCCAAAGCATTCACACATTTGGTTGACTCCACCAAAATTCATCTATTTATTATTTAACTTCTTTATCTTCTCCAGATTTTGCCACGCTCTACCTTCCACATTTTTCCACCCCATTCAAACCGTTCCAACTTGAAACTGTTCAGCTTATTGTGGGAATTATTTTGACAAATTCCAAAAATTCCAAGAATTCCAGGTTTTCCGGGACATTTTTCCCCATTCAAAATGAATTGGCCATTTTTCAACCATATCCAAAAAATTTTAACATATTCAAACCATTCCACCTTCAACACATTCCATCATCCTGGACATTGAAACTATCCAAACAATTCCAGGAATTTCCAGAATCCCCATTTTTTTCAAAACCTTTTTTCACCCACTTCAACCGTTCCACCGTCAAAACATTCCTCTTAATCAGGACAAAAAACAAAGTTGTTTTTGAACTGTAAAAATTCCCGGTTCTCCCGAAATTCCAGGAATTCCATAATACCTTTCCTAAATTAAAAATGTTACATTTTTCGACGGATTTTAAAAATTCCAACATCGACCATTTCAACTCATTCAGAACATTCAAGTCTTTTAACATTTTCCAAAAAACTCCCGCTTTTCCCGAAATTCCCAAATTTCCATGAAATTCTCATTGAAAAAAAAATGGGACATTTTTTTTAAAAGTTCCACAATTCCCACATTTTTTATCTGCTTCAAACCGTTCCAACTTCAAAATATTCAGACTTTTCAAGGTTGTGTGCTCTCCTTCAACAATTAAAAAAAAATCCCGGATTTCCAAGAATTCCCAGTTTTCAGGGACATTTTCCCCATTCAGAATGAATTGTCCATTTTTTAAACTTCCACCATTCCCACATTTTTCAACCGATTCAAACCATTCCAACATCAACACATTCCACTCATTAAACGTTCCCAACATTCCGAACCAAATTCTTGAAAATTCGAACTCTTCAATATTCAAACCATTCCAACATTCAAACGATTCTTACATTCATACGACATTCTTTCAGCATTTCACTTCAACTTCAGCATTGGAGTACGCAATACTAGATGCGACTACTCCTTCCATATTTTTCAACGCATTTCAACCGTTCCACCGTCAAAACATTCCTCTTAATTAGGACAGAAAACTAAACTTGTTTTTTTGAAATGGAAATTTTTTTCGGTTTTCCCGAAATTCCAGGAATTCCGTAATACCATTTCTCAATTCAACCTGTTGCTACTTCTACATGTCTGGACCGATTTGCAAAATTCTAATACCACCAACCATTTCAACTCATTTAGACTATTCAAAATCACACTTTTCCCGAAATTCCCAAATTTGTGGGAAATTGCCATTGAAATCATTGGGTCATTCTTCAAAGTTCCACAACTCCCACATTGTTCATCTGATTCAATCTGTTCCAACTTCAAAATATTCAGCCTGTTCAGGAATTGTGTGCTCTACATCAACAATTCTAAAAAAATTCCCGGATTTCCAATAATACCTTTTTTTTTTTTTGCATTTTCCCCATTCAAAATGAATTGGCCATTTTTCAAACTTTTCCACCATTTCCAAAAAAAATTAACATATTCAAACCATTCCACCTTCAACACATTCCATCATCCTGGACATTGAAACTATCCAAACAATTCCAGGAATTTACAGAATCCCCATTTTTTCAAAACCTTTTTTCACCCACTTCAACCGTTCCACGGTCAAAACATTCCTCTTAATCAGGACAAAAAACAAAGTTGTTTTTGAACTGTAAAAATTCCCGGTTCTCCTGAAATTCCAGGAATTCCATAATACCTTTCCTCAATTAAAAATGATACAACATTTTTCGACGGATTTTAAAAATTCCAACATCAACCATTTCAACTCACTCAGAACATTCAAGTCTTTTAACATTTTCCAAAAAACTCCCACTTTTCCCAAATTTCCATGAAATTCCCATTGAAAAAAATGGGACATTTTTCAAAGTTCCACAATTCCCACATTTTTTATCTGATTCAAACCGTTCCAACTTCAAAATATTCAGCCTTTTCAAAGTTGTGTGCTCTACTTCAACAATTTAAAAAAAATCCCCGGATTTCCAAGAATTTCCAGTTTTCAGGGACATTCTCACCATTCAAAATTAATTGTCTATTTTTCAAACTTCCACAATTCCCACATTGTTCAACCGATTCAAACCATTCCAACATCAACACATTCCACTCATTCAACTTTCCCAAGTTCCAAACCAAATTCTGTTTTTCTTGAAAAGTCTAACTCTTCAACATTCAAACCATTCCAACATTCAAACGATTCTTACATTCATACTACATTCTTTCAGCATTTCACTTCAACTTCAGCATTAGAGTACGCAATACGAGATGCGACTACTCCTTCCATATTTTTCAACGCATTTCAACCATTCCACCATCAAAACATTCCTCTTAATTAGGACAGAAAACTAAAGTTGTTTTTTTAACTGGAACATTTTTTCGGTTTTCCCGAAATTCCAGGAATTCTGTAATACCATTTCTCAATTCAACCTGTTGCTACTTCAACATTTGTGGACCGATTTGAAAAATTCTAATACCACCAACCATTTCAACTTATTTAGACTATTCAAGTTTTTTTTACCATTTTCCCCCCAAAAAAATCACACTTTTCCTAAAATTCCCAAATTTGTGGGAAATTCCCATTGAAATCATTGGGACATTCTTCAAAGTTCCACAACTCCCACATTGTTCATCTGATTCAATCTGTTCCAACTTCAAAATATTCAGCCTGTTCAGGAATTGTGTGCTCTAGATCAACAATTCTAAAAAAATTTCCCGGATTTCCCATAATACCTTTTTTTTTTTTTTTTTGCATTTTCCCCATTCAAAATGAATTGGCCATTTTTCAAACTTTTCCACCATTTCCAAATGTTTTTAACATATTCAAACCATTCCACCTTCAACACATTCCATCATCCTGGACATTGAAACTATCTAAACAATTCCAGGAATTTCCAGAATCCCCATTTTTTCAAAACCTTTTTTCACCCTTTTTTCACCCACTTCAACCGTTCCACCGTCAAAACATTTCTCTTAATCAGGACAAAAAACTAAGTTGTTTTTGAACTGTAAAAATTCCCGGTTCTCCTAAAATTCCAGGAATTCCATAATACTTTTCCTCAATTAAAAATGTTACATTTTTCGACAGTTTAAAAAAATTCCAACATCAACCATTTCAACTCATTCAAAACATTCAAGTCTTTTAACATTTTCCAAAAAACTCCCGCCTTTCCCGAAATTCCCATTGAAAAAAATGGGACATTTTTCAAAGTTCCACAATTCCCACATTTTTTATTTGATTCAAACCGTTCCAACTTCAAAATATTCAGACTTTTCAAGGTTGTGTGCTCTCCTTCAACAATTAAAAAAAAATCCCCGGATTTCCAAGAATTCCCAGTTTTCAGGGACATTTTCCCCATTCAGAATGAATTGTCCATTTTTTAAACTTCCACCATTCCCACATTTTTCAACCGATTGAAACCATTCCAACATCAACACATTCCACTCATTAAACGTTCCCAACGTTCCGAACCAAAATCTTGAAAATTCTAACTCTTCAATATTCAAACCATTCCAACATTCAAACTATTCTTACATTCATACTACATTCTTTCAGCATTTCACTTCAACTTCAGCATTGGAGTACGCAATACTAGATGCGACTACTCCTTCCATATTTTTCAACACATTTCAACCGTTCTACCATCAAAACGTTCCTCTTAATTAGGACAGAAAACTAAAGTTGTTTTTGAACTGCAAAAATTCCCGGTTCTCCTGAAATTCCAGGAATTCCATAATACCTTTCCTCAATTAAAAATGTTACATTTTTCGACAGATTTTAAAAATTCCAACATCAACCATTTCAACTCATTCAGAACATTCAAGTCTTTTAACATTTTCCAAAAAACTCCCGCTTTTCCCGAAATTTCCATGAAATTCCCATTGAAAAAAATGGGACATTTTTCAAAGTTCCACAATCCCCACATTTTTTATCGGATTCAAACCGTTCCAACTTCAAAATATTCAGCCTTTTCAAAGTTGTGTGCTCTACTTCAACAATTAAAAAAAAAAATCCCGGATTTCCAAGAATTCACAGTTTTCAGGGACATTTTCACCATTCAAAATGAATTGTCCATTTTTCAAACTTCCACAATTCCCACGTTCTTCAACCCGTTCAAACCATTCCACCTTCAACACATTCAACTCATCCTGGAAATTCAAACTACCACTTTTCCAGATTCAACAAATTTCCAGGAATTCACGTTTTTTGGTAACCTATTTCCACCCTTCTTAAGTTCGTCAACTCCTTTCACATTTTTCAACCCATTTCAACCGTTCCACCGTCAAAACACTCATATTGAGGACAAAAACCAAGTTGGTTAAGGAACTAGAAAAATTCCCGGTTTTCCCGAAATTCCAGGAATTTCTCAATTAAAAACTGTTTCTAATTCAACATTTCTTGACCGATTTAAACAATTCCAACACCGACCAATTCAGCTCATTCATTCATTTCAATAAAATCCCTCTTTTCTCAAAATTCCCAAATTTCCAGGAAGTTCCCATTGAAATGAATGAGACATTTTTCCACATTGCACAATTCCCACATTTTTCAACCCATTCAAACCATTCCGACATTAACACATTCCACTCATCCTGGACATTCAAACTAACTTTCCCAACTTCCAAACCAAATTCCGGTTTCCCTGGAAATTTAAAACTCTTCAACATTCATACCATTCCAACATTAAAACTATTTCAGCATTCAAACAATTTCAACATTTAAACCATTTCTACATTCACCCTACATTCCATTAGCATTTCAATTCAACGTCAGCTTTTCAACATTCAAACTATTCTTAGACTTAGACTTAGACAAAGTTTAATGATCCACAAGGGAAATTGTTCGAAAATTGTTCTTACACTCATACTACATTCTGTCAGCATTTCAGTTCAACTTCAGCGTTGGAGCATTCACACGCAATTCCTTCAGGAATTACCTCATCTTTCAACTGTGAGGTGGATATTTGAATTAGACTCGTGCAAATCGAATACTCAAATCTCCGACTATTTCGGACCAGGTAGAGGGAGTAAGCGTAAGCAATGACTTCGCGCAGGGTCGAATGATCACTCCCCAAATGTGATCTCAGGCGTTGAGTTGAAAAAGCAGCACAAAAATGTGGTCTTACCTTCTCTGACGTCTCTGGGTGCGATGGCGATGGCGTCGTTGGAATGCAGCTCCGTGACACAGCAGTCGTCGGGAACCGTCGATCCGTTGCTGAAAGTGTGGGGCGTCTCCGGGAGCAGCGGGACGGAAGGCGGCATGATGTTATGGTTTGGGCATATGCAGCCTGTTTGGGTCAGACCACAGCCATCTCGGGTCAGAACACCCTCGTCTCCACGGTCCCCGCTCCGAAAACACTCCTCGAACCATTTACAGAGCACGCCGCAGGTGAACTGACTGGAGTTCTCGTTGTTGATGAGTAGCACCTCCACTAGTCTGGTCTCCAGTAAATCCTTGGACAGCCGAGGCTCGTCTGCGGCCGGGTGCCTGGTAAGACACAGCTGGACAAAGTTCTTATCGAACTGCAGGAAGGAGTAGGGGGCGTCCGCACCGGACGGGCTACTGCAGAGATCTACCACCTCCTGATCCCGCTCGGACGCCGTCTCCAAGTGAAGCGGGCAGCTCTGATTGGCCAGGTGGTGATCCAGGGACAGCAGCATGGGGGAGTGAGTCCGGCAGATGGACGGCTGGCGGTTGAAGCGGAGGTAGAGGGAGTACTTGGTGGGGTCCGGGTTTTCTAGGGACCAGGAGCAACCTGGAGCCCTGGAGGGGAAAAGCTCCCGTAGGGAGAAAGAGCCATAGAGCACCCCGGCGACCAGGCTGGAGCACGGCGAGGGCGACGGGGCTGCCGTTACCCCGGTGCCCGGGGTGACGTCGGCAGCCCCGTAGGCAAGGTTGGCCAGGGTGGGGAGCGGAGCCACGGCCAGGGCGGACACAGCGGCCAGGGCCCCCAGCGCGGCCAGGAGAGAGGACAGCACAGACAGATGCACCCCACCAGCAGTGGTCATCCTATGACATTCGTCCTGCAGGAACAAGAGCAAGGGACAGAGAGTTCCACGTTACACACAGAACCATCAGCAAGGACTTCCTTTCCCCCAACATAGAAGGATTTCACCGCCTTAATCAACATTAATTATTTATTATCAATCATATTGCAATAATTAACTTTTTTTTAAACATTTCTTTCAGTCGTGGTTGGACACACCCGCCAACAGTCGCTAAGGAGAGGTGGGATTTATGGCTCTTTGAATTGAGCCGTTCCTTTAAGAGAGATGTCCAAAGTCTAAATAAAACATTAGGACATCATAAAAATAAAAATGTACCCTGTGTGTGTATGCTTCAACTTCTACCCTTTAGATTAATCAACCCGAAAAGCAAATCCAAATAAAACGATAAAATAAATACAATTAAAACAATGATAATCAAAACGGTGTTATTTCAGTGTCTTAATAATCTTTATCTTAATTATAATTATTGCAGAATTTAATTAAATATTTCACTAAAATAATAATTATTATTTCATAAAATTTTTTTAAAACAAAATTATAATTACCTGTTGGGTAAATATAATTGATTATTTCTAAGGTTGTTTGGGCCAAAATTGAATAACATAATTGTTTGGCTGGAAAATAGATGAATATAAAAAATAAATAAATGGTGATCTTGTAGTGCAAATAAAATGTAAAAACAACAACAACAAACTGCTGAAAACCAAAGCAAAATTGCCTGCTGGGTAAATTGATTATTTATAAGGTTGTTTGGGCCAATATTGAACATCATAATTGTGTGACTGAAAAATAGATGAAAAATTGATATAAATTGTGATCTTGTCGTACAAATAAAATGTAAAAACAATGACAGCAAACCAAACCAAACAAAACTGCTCCAAATAAAAAATTTAAAATACCTGCTCGGTAGATATAATTGATTTTCTCTAAGGTGGTTTGGGCAAATATTGAACATCATAATTGTTTGGCTGAAAAATTGATGTAAAATATTTAAAAAAATGTTTGCTTTTCAACGCGAAAAGCAAATCCAAATAAAACGATAAAATAAATACAATTTAAAAAAAAAAATGTATTTCAGTGTCTTAATCATCTTTATCTTAATTACAATTATTGCAGACTTTAATTAATTATTTCACTAAAATACTAATTATTATTTAATTAATTTTTAGTTTATTTCGGACATGTAGGAAACAAAACCAAGTAAAAAAAAAAATAAAAGAAAATACCTGCTGGATAAATATAATTGATTATTTCTAAGGTTGTTTGGGCCAATATTGAACATCATAATTGTGTTGCTGGAAAAGAGATACATATAGAAAATATATAAATGGTGATCTTGTAGTGCAACTAAAATGTAAAAACAATGACGGCAAACTAAACCAAAAAAACCTGCTCAAAACCCAAACAAAATGACCTGCTAAGTAAATATAATTGATTATTTCTAAGGTTGTTTGGGCCAATATTGAACATCATAATTGTGTGGCTGAAAGAAAATGACAAATAGATATAAATTGTGATCTTGTCGTACAAATAAAATGTAAAAACAATGACAGCAAACCAAACCAAACAAAACTGCTCCAAATAAAAATACCTGATCGGTAGATATAATTGATTTTCTCTCAGGTGGTTTGGGCAAATATTGAACATCATAATTGTTTGGCTGAAAAGTTGATGTAAAATATTTAAAAAAATGTTTTCTTTTCAACCCGAAAAGCAATTCCAAATAAAACGATAAAATAAAGACATTTAAAAAAAAAAAAAAAGGTTATTTCAGTGTCTTAATCATCTTTATCTTAATTACAATTATTGCAGACTTTAATTAATTATTTCACTAAAATACTAATTATTATTTAATAAATCTTTTGTTTATTTTGGACATGTAGGAAACAAAACCAAGTAAAAAAAATAATTAAAAAAATACCTGCTGGATAAATATAATTGATTATTTCTAAGGTTGTTTGGGCCAATATTGAACATCATAATTGTGTTGCTGGAAAAGAGATACATATAAAAAATATATAAATGGTGATCTTGTAGTGCAAATAAAATGTAAAAACAATGACGGCAAACTAAACCAAAAAATACTGCTCAAAACCCAAACAAAATGACCTGTTAGGTAAATATAATTGATTATTTCTAAGGTTGTTTGGGCCAATATTGAACATCATAATTGTGTGGCTGAAAAATAGATGACAAATAGATATAAATTATGATCTTGTCGTACAAATAAAATGTAAAAACAATGACAGCAAACCAAACCAAACAAAACTGCTCCAAATAAAAATACCTGCTTGGTAGATATAATTGATTTTCTCTAAGGTGGTTTGGGCAAATATTGAACATCATAATTGTTTGGCTGAAAAGTTGATGTAAAATATTTAAAAAATGTTTGCTTTTCAACCCGAAAAGCAATTCCAAATAAAACGATAAAATAAAGACATTAAAAAAAAAAAAAGGTTATTTCAGTGTCTTAATCATCTTTATCTTAATTACAATTATTGCAGACTTTAATTAATTATTTCACTAAAATACTAATTATTATTTAATTAATTTTTTGTTTATTTTGGACATGTAGGAAACAAAACCAAGTAAAAAAATAATTAAAAAAATACCTGCTGGATAAATATAATTGATTATTTCTAAGGTTGTTTGGGCCAATATTGAACATCATAATTGTGTTGCTGGAAAAGAGATACATATAAAAAATATATAAATGGTGATCTTGTAGTGCAAATAAAATGTAAAAACAATGACGGCAAACTAAACCAAAAAATACTGCTCAAAACCCAAACAAAATGACCTGCTAGGTAAATATAATTGATTATTTCTAAGGTTGTTTGGGGCAATATTGAACATCATAATTGTGTGGCTGAAAAATAGATGACAAATAGATATAAATTATGATCTTGTCGTACAAATAAAATGTAAAAACAATGACAGCAAACCAAACCAAACAAAACTGCTCCAAATAAAAATACCTGCTTGGTAGATATAATTGATTTTCTCTAAGGTGGTTTGGGCAAATATTGAACATCATAATTGTTTGGCTGAAAAATAGATGTAAAATATAAAAAAATATATAAATTGTGATATTGTAGTGCAAATAAAATGTAAAAAAAACAACAGCAAACTAAACCAAATAAAACTGCTCAAAACCGAAACAAAATTGCCTGATGGGTAAATAATTGATTATTTCTAAGGTTGTTTGGCCAATATTGAACATCATAATTGTTTGGCTATAAGAAGAAGGCGTGCACAAAGAACATCAGGGTTCGGATTACATGCAACTCAAGTACTCTTTTGCCTTTTCCTCTCAGATGTTTGTGTGCAATATGCACAATTGTGGAGGATTTTACACACAATGCTGAAAATACACACTTTTTTTTTTTTACTTTGAACATACTTCACTATCGACTACGTACAGTATTTACTGCTTGTTCCATCACACGAGACTGTCAAAAGGTTCCAGAGGAAAAAACACACCAAAAATAACAGATTTGTCCAAAGAGGACGCGTGGGTGATATTTGGCACTACTACAAACCACTTATAGCATGATAGCCTCAGAACGTTCTATAAAAACACTATTTTGGAGGACCTTTTCTGGGCGTTTTAACACTAAATTACCAATTCAGGCTGCAGGACTGGTGGCTTCACACTGCATAATCTGCCTTCACTCGTTACGTGTGGGCTGGTAAATTGGAACATACAAGGTCATCCGTGGCGTTTGTGGTCACCAAAACAGCGTGGGATTATTTTCAAGACAGTGCCAGGTCTTCCTTGCACCTCCAGTGGAACTTCAAAGTACACATTAGGGGTCTGATATCAGCAAAAACACACGTATCGAATGGTATCGGCTTCCATTTCAAATCCCTGACGCAAACAGTAGTCCTGCGGCGCGTTGACTTCGTTAACATCTAAATGTCCTCCAATAAGCACACCATTTCTTCTCGTTTAGGCAAGTCACTAACAAAAAGGTGCACACATATATACACATATACATACATATATACACATATATAGATACATATATACACATACACACATATATACACAAATACATATAGATTGGTTTGTTTTTGTTTTTTATAATATCCACAAAGTTCAAGGAGCAGGTTGTGTTGTGCGTGACCATGTTTGTTGACTTTTTGCACTGGTTGATTTTTTTTTTCCTGCACCATGACTAGGAAAGGTTGTTTGGATTGAGTCATAAGTAAATGCTGCACTGTTTGTTTCTGGAAAGTATAATTAATGGATGAGGTAACTTCGTTGGCCCACAAACAGCGACAAAATGGCAGCTATCAGACCCCTAGCTATTTGTATATGATATGAATACACCACTTCCCGCTATTCTTTTTTGATCTCATGCCGTGTCGCGGGCCAAATTTAGCCTTTGGGCCCGTAGTTTGGACACCACTGCTGTAAGGTATCTAATTCAAAAATGTATTGGAACAAATTCTCAATTTGACTCACTATTAGTTTTTGCGTCAGGCTCGGGTGAGTCCAGAAGACAGCGGTATTTACAATGACTTAGCAAAAGCTACAGTGCAGCTGAGAAGTGCACTGGAAGCCAAAAGTAAAAAATAGCACAACGTACAGATATCCAACACGGAAAGAGGGAACCAGGTGGAACTAAATAGTGCTAGTTAGCTGGCAGGACAAGGACTGGAAAATGTAAAACAGAAAATACTGACAAAACAAGAGCACCAGGACAGGAAGTGATTATAAATACAGGAAAATAACAAACCTGGAATCATGACAGTTTAAACTATTATTATTTAAGAATTGTAACTCTATTCATTTTTTTTTTTTTTTTTTTTTAAAGAAATACGTATCATTTGAACCAAAAGAGAGACTTTCTAAGCCGGCGTCGACCTCCTTTCATACCGCAAAGCGAGGCGCGTTTGTGTCTTTGGGAGCGAGTACTGCACTTCCCTCGGGCTGAGGTTAATGAAACACAGCAGCGCGGTACTTTGCCGGCTTTATGCAAATGCAGAAGAGCACTCCAGCACCGAGCGCAAAGTCCACCGGGCCTGGATGAGGAGGCTGAGAACTGTGCTCGTTTCACCGGGTCAAGAGGGGACAGTCAGAGCCATCCAGTCCGCTGTAAGTTACTTCACTTTTAACTATATAGCGCCGCCCTAGTGGCTCCCTGGAGCTTTTTCAAAAATGTATGAAAATGGAAAAAACATTTTTTTTTTTTACTATGGTTTGTGTAGGACAGGGGTCGGCAACCTTTACCACTCAAAGAGCCATTTTGACCCGTTTCCAGAAATTAAAGAAAACAATGGGAGCCACAAAACTCTTTTGAAATTTAAAATGAAATAACACTACATACAAAGTTTTTTTTTGCTTTGTGCTACGTATAAACCAGGGGTCTCAGACACGCGGCCCGCACCTTGATATGGAAATGTAACGTTAGTGCGGCCCGCAAGTTTTATATGAAGGGCACTTGACAGCGTCACACTTGCCAACCCTCCCGATTTTTCCGGTAGACTCCCGAATTTCAGGGAAACTATTCTCTCGAATGTATGCTGATTTTCAACCAAACAACAATAATAAGGGCGTGCCGTGATGTCACTACCTTTAGCGCCCTCTACGGCTACGGTTACATGTTATATGAGGCTTCTGCAGACACACATAAGTGAATGCAAATCATACTTGGTTAACAGCCATACAGATCACACTGAGGGTGGCAATATAAACAACTTTAACACTCTTACTAATATGCGCCACACTGTGAACCCACACCAAACAAGAATGACAAACACATTTCGGGAGAACATCCGCACCGTAACACAACAGAACAAATACCCAGAATCCCATGCATCCCTAACTCTTCCGGGCTACTTTATACACCCCCGCTACCACCAAAGCCCGCCACCCCAACCCTGCCCCCCCACACATCAACAACACCCCCCGACCCCCTGTGCGTAGATTGAGGTGGGCGGGGTTTGGTGGTAGCAGGGTGTGTAATGTAGCCCGGAAGAGTTAGGGATGCATGGGATTCTGGGTATTTGTGCTGTTGTGTTTATGTTGTGTTACGGTGTGGATGTTCTCCCGAAACGTGTTTGTCATTCTTGTTTGGTGTGGGTTCACAGTGTGGCGCATATTAGTAAGAGTGTTATAGTTGTTTATATGGCCACCGTCAGTGTGATCTGTATGGCTGTTGAACAAGTATGCCTTGCTGTCACTTAGTGTGTGAGCAGACAAAATGTGACTGGGCCGGCACGCTGTTTCTTAGGTGAAAAAGCGGACGAGACGACAGGTTGTAGAGGACGCAAAATGCAGTGCCATCACGGAACGCCCTCAATTTTGTTGTCCGGGTGAAAATCGGAGAATGTTTGCCCTGGGAGAGGCAGTGAAATCCGGAAGTCTCCCGGAAAATTCGGGAGGGTTGGCAAGAATGCAGCTGAGCCGCATCAGAGTGGTCAAAGAGCCGCATGCGGCTCCGGAGCCGTGGGTTGCCGACTCCTGGTGTAGTAGGACCAACATGCCACAAACCTTCCTTATTGTTATACTGTTTATATCAAACATGCTTCACTGATGAGAGTATTTGGCGAGCGCCGTTTTGTCCTACTAATTTCGGCGGTCCTTGAACTCATCGTAGTTGTAGTAAATATACAATAGACATTTTGTGTCGTATACACATTGGACGTTTGTTTGCTAATCTTGTAAGTGTACACCTCAGTCATATTTTGGTACTTGTTGCATGCTAACTAAGGGGCCAAGCCCAACTCCTGAAAAAACAACCCCACACCATAATTCCTCCTCCACCAAATTTCACACTCGGCACAATGCAGTCCGAAATGTAGCGTTCTCCTGGCAACCTCCAAACCCAGACTGGTCAATCAGATTGCCAGATGGAAAAGCGTGATTCATCACTCCAGAGAAGGCGTCTCCGCTGCTCTAGAGCAGTGTTTTTCAACCTTTTTTGAGCGAAGGCACATTTTTTGCGGTGAAAATATCTGGAGGCACACCACCAGCAGAAATCATTAAAAAACGAAACTCAGTTGACAGTAAAAAGTCGTTGTCGCAATTGTTGGATATGACTTTAAACCATAACCAAGCTTGCATCACTATAGCTCTTGTCTCAAAGTAGGTGTACTGTCACGACCTGTCACATCACGCCATGATTATTTGGAGTTTGTTTTGCTGTTTTCCTGTGTAGTGTTTTAGTTCTTGTCTTGCGCTCCTATTTTGGTGGCATTTTCTCTTTTTTTGGTATTTTCCTGTAGCAGTTTCATGTCTTCCTTTGAGCAATATTCCCCGCATCTACTTTGTTTTAGCAATCAAGGATATTTCAGTTGTTTTTATCCTTCTTTGTGAGGACATTGTTGATTGTCATGTCATGTTCGGATGTACATTGTGGACGCCGTCTTTGCTCCACAGTAAGTCTTTGCTGTCGTCCAGCATTCTGTTTTTGTTTACTTTGTAGCCATCAGTTTTCTGCATAGCCTTCCCTAAGCTTCAATGCCTTTTCTTAGGGGCACTCACCTTTTATTTATTTTTGGTTTAAGCATTAGACACCTTTTTACCTGCAAATTGCCTCCCGCTGTTTCCGACATCTACAAAGCAATTAGCTACCTACTGCCACCTACTGATATGGAAGAGTATTACACGGTTACTCTGCCGATCTCTAGACAGCACCGACACTCAACAACAACACATCATTTGCAGACTATAATTACTGGTTTGCAAAACATATTTTTAACCCAAAATAGGTGAAATTAGATAAGACTGTATCTCACAGCACAATAGTGTGCCGCGGCGCAGTGGTTGAAAAACACTGCTCTAGAGTCCAGTGGCGACGGGCTTTACACCACTGCATCCCACGCTTTGCATTGGACTTGGTGATGTATGGCTTAGATGCAGCTGCCCGGCCGTGGAAACCTCCCTCTGCGTACTGTACGTGGGCTAATTGGAAGGTCACATGAAGTTTGGAGCTCTGTCGCAACTGACTGTGCAGAAAGTCTTTGCACTACGCGCTTCAGTATCCGCTGACCCCTCTCTGTCAGTTTACGTGGCCTACTACTTCCTGGCTGAGTTGCTGTTGTTCCCAAACTCTTCCATTTTCTTATAATAACAGTTGACTTTGGAATATTTAGGAGCGAGGAAATTTCACGACTGGATTTGTTACACAAGTGGCATCCTATGACAGTTCCACGCTGGAAATCACTGAGAGCGGCCCATTCTTTTACACATGTTTGTAGAAACAGTCTCCATGCCTAAGTGCTTGATTTGATACACCGGGCCAAGTGATTAGGACACCTGATTCTCATCATTTGGATGGGTGGCCAAATAATTTTGGCAATATAGTGTATTTTGATACGTGACGCATTTTACAGTTAGCATTTTAGCATGCTAACACTAGCATTTTAGCTTTTCTATCCTTGCATTGTAAGCATGGTATGTTTTTTCGCACATATTGCTTGTATTTTTTGTTAGCCACCGTGCTAACTGTTAGCATTTCAGTTCGGCCCCAAGCTGCCCCACATCTAATCTTTTTTTAGCAAACGTTCAAATCATCAGCAAATGAAACAAGATTGCATGTAAAAGGAGAGATTCAAAAACGGCGTATTATTTTTTTTGTGTTTGGACAATAGACGGAGATGTGCGGCGGTACTTGAAGAAATGCAGGGCCCAGGTGGACCAGGCAGGTCTCAAGGCACAAATCCTGAATGGTGCTCAAGGACAGTTGTGGGATGTTTGTCAGACATCCTTCACGGCCAGGGACACACTTTCGACGAGCAATATTTCCAAGAAAATATTACTCAGCTGTCGGAAAATAAGTGAAAACACCTTTTTACTTCTGACGCCAGTAATGGAGCCTTTGAGTATCGGTTGCTACCATATTTATCCAACGTAATATCAGTACAAAACACAGTACCGTATTTTTCGGACTATAAGTCGCAGTTTTTTTCATAGTTTGGCCGGGGGTGCGACTTATACTCAGGAGCGACTTATGTGTGAAATTATTAACACATTAGCGTAAAATATCAATTAATATTATTTAGCTCATTCACGTAAGAGACTAGACGTATAAGATTTCATGGGATTTAGCGAATAGGAGTGACAGATTGTTTGGTAAACGTATAGCATGTTCTATATGTTATAGTTATTTGAATGACTCTTACCATAATATGTTACGTTAACATACCAGTTGGTTATTTATGCCTCATATAACGTACACTTATTCAGCCTGTTGTTCACTATTCTTTATTTATTTTGAATTGCCTTTCAAATGTCCATTCTTGGTGTTGGCTTTTATCAAATAAATTTCCCCAAAAAATGTGACTTACACTCCAGTTAAGGATGTCCCGATCCGATATTTGGATCGGATCGGCTGCCGATATTTGCCAAAAAATGCGTATCGGCAAGGCATGGGAAAATGCCGATCCAGATCCAGTTTAAAAAAACAACTCCGGTCCGTGTTTTCCAACGCACCGATTTAAATAATACATTCCACTTTTCTGCTGCTCCCTAATTTCCGTTCCGCATTTTCCAGCACACCTTCAACACAGCCACAGGTCTGTGGATTCTCACGCAGTTGCTTTTAGCTGCTGGCATTACACGACAGGCTCTTCTCACGCTTTTCTGTGTCTCCCTCTCACAGACAGCAAGCGCACCTTCTTACACACGTCACATACTGTCACGACACACGTCACATACTGTCACGTCATACGTCACATACGTATACGTCCTCTCCCAGCAGAGAGGTAGCAGCAGGGCTAACGTTAGCTGTGATGCTAGCGCAGCCGCTAAGGTGCGCGCCTGTGCAATTGCGCACTGCTCAAGCGTCCTCTGCGCATAGCAATTATATGCCACGCACAAAATCAAATAAAAAAAATAAGCGCATAACAATTTTCGACACACGGACACGACAGAGAAAAGTTTTCGTCATCATTGTTCAAATATTGTAAGGTTTGTCGAGACGCTTATCTCCATTCGGTGCCACACGTCCACACCATCAAAATGCCGAGGCAAACATTTCCACATCAACACCGTATAAAAAAAATGTGTGATTTTTTTTAGTTGTGATTTCCTTCTCTGCATGAAAGTTTAAAAGTAGCATATATTAATGCAGTATGAAGAAGAATGTTTTAATGTAGACATGCAAGCCTTGAAAGAAAATTTTGAAAATCAAGACTACATTTCCTGCAAATGGGTGCAGTTCTACCCTATATTTTAACTTTAGATTTATTCTCATATCAAACTCTTTTGGCTGTCTTTTTGACACTTACATCCGGCGCCCCCCTCCACACCCCGGATTATAAATAATGTAAATAATCCAATGTGATTATCTTGTGTGATGACTGTATTATGATGATAGTATATATCTGATATATCTGTATCATGAATCAATTTAAGTGGACCCTGACTTAAACAAGTTGAAAAACTTATTCAGGTGTTACCATTTAGTGGTCAATTGTACGGAATATGTACTTCACTGTGCAACCTACTAATAAAAGTCTCAATCAATCAATCCAAACACATAGAATCATCATACTGCTGTGATTATATGCATCAAGTGTTCATTCAAGGCTAAGGCAAAATATCGAGATATATATCGTGTATCGCAATATGGCCTTAAAATATCGCAATATCAAAAAAAGGCCATATCGCCCAACCCTAGTTTCAATGATGCCATTTCTGTTTTGTCATGTATAATTTTGTCTATTTTGTGTTTATCCTTGAATAAACAGGTCAGTTTCTTGTTACCAACCATTGTGTATTATTCAAACTCCCCTAATTCAGCTGGCTAGTTGTTATCAAGAGTACTAAAACCCTTTTCAACATGATTCTGACAACTAAGTAGGCTAAATAACTTTAAACTTTAATACATGCTCGGATAGGCCAGTATCGGTCAGTATCGGTATCGGATCGGAAATGCAAAAACAATATCGGTATCGGATCGGAAGTGCAAAAAACCTGGATCGGGACATCCCTAACTCCAGTGCAACTTATATATGTTTTTTTCCTTCTTTATTATGCATTTTCGGCATGTGCGACTTATACTCAGAAAAATACGGTATATATGATTTTGCCATGTTGGAAACTGGTTGCTCAGAATACAGGTGGAACTAAATAAAATTGAATATCTTGAAAAGTTTGTTTATTCTAACAATTTGTAACGACTCCTACTTCTAACCATTCGGTTCTTTATCCGGCGGATTGGTATCGATTTGGTTTAGTTTGGAGGTAACATGACCTTACAAAATAAAGTAATACAAAATCACATGAGCTAGGTCAGGGGTCGGCAACCCAAAATGTTGAAAGAGCCTTATTGGACCAAAAATACAAAAACAAATCTGTCTGGAGCCGCAAAAAATTAAAAGCCATATTACATACAGATAGTGTGTCATGAGATATAAATTGAATTAGGAGGACTTAAAGGAAACTAAATGAGCTCAAATATAGCTACAAATGAGGCATAATGATGTAATATGTACATATAGCTAGCCTAAATAGCATGTTAGCATCGATTAGCTTGCAGTCATGCAGTGACCAAATATGTCTGATTAGCACTCCACACAAGTCAATAACATCAACAAAACACACCTTTGTGGATTCATGCACAACGTTAAAAGTTTGGTGGACAACATGAGACAGAAAAAGAAGTGGCATAAAACACGTACTAGAAAGTGCAGAAAGATATACATGTAAACAAACTAAGGTGAGTTCAAGGACTGCCAAAATTAGTAGGACAAAACGGCGCTCGCCAAATACTCGAATCAGTGAAGCATGTTTAATATAAACAGTGTGCTTTATAACAATTAGGGAGGTTTGTGTCATGTTTGTCCTACAGAAACCATATTAAAACTTTTTCCATTTTTCATACATTTTTGAAAAAGCTCCAGAGAGCCACTAGGGCGGCGCTAAAGAGCCGCATGCGGCTCTAGAGCCGCGGGTTGCCGACCCCTGAGCTAGTGAAAACATTCCTGTTAACGATCTGAATAATGATAATAACAAAAATCCTACCTTTCTGACAACTTTTGATTCCTTTTGTCGCTGGCACTGTAAACGGCGTTGACAATGGCTGAGATTCTCTCCGCCTCTAATTGAGTAGTTAATTGGACTTGTTCACGTTGCCTCGTGTGCTGCAGCTGGCGACCTAACGTGATACGTTCGGAGTTGAAAAATTGTGTCCGACTTCTAAGCCGACGTCACAGTGTCGCGACCATGTCACCTGACCCATAACATCGCCGGAGCAAGTTTTCAGGAGGCGTTCCTTGTCTATGGTTCCTTGTAGTGCGAGACAGCGCCAACGCCCCTTCACAGTGGAATGGTTCCTATTGGTTATAAGTTCAGTGACGTGTGTTCAGGTACGCACTCGGCTATTTACAAACCCCGTTTCCATAGGAGTTGGGAAATTGTGTTAGATGTAAATATAAACGGAATACAATGATTTGCAAATCATTTTCAACCCATATTCAATTGAATGCACTACAAAGACAACATATTTGATGTTCAAACTCATAAACTTTATTTTTTTTTTTGCAAATGATAATTAACTTAGAATTTCATGGCTGCAACACGTGCCAAAGTAGTTGGGAAAGGGCATGTTCACCACTGTGTTACATGGCCTTTCCTTTTAACAACACACAGTAAACGTTTGGGAACTGAGGAGACACATTTTTGAAGCTTCTCAGGTGGAATTCTTTCCCATTCTTGCTTGATGTACAGCTTAAGTTGTTCAACAGTCCGGGGGTCTCCTTTGTGGTATTTTAGGTTTCATAATGCGCCACACATTTTCAATGGGAGACAGGTCTGGACTACAGGCAGGCCAGTCTAGTACCCACACTCTTTTACTATGAAGCCACGTGGATGTAACACGTGGCTTGGCATTGTCTTGCTGAAATAAGCAGGGGCGTCCATGGTAACATTGCTTGGATGGCAACATATGTTGTTCCAAAACCTGTATGTAACTTTCAGCATTAATGGCACCTTCACAGATGTGTAAGTTACCCATGTCTTGGGCACTAATACACCCCCATACCATCACAGATGCTGGCTTTTACACTTTGCACCTATAACAATCCGGATAATTATTTTCCTCTTTGGTCCGGAGAACACGACGTCCACAGTTTCCAAAAACAATTTGAAATGTGGACTCGTCAGACCACAGAACACTTTTCCACTTTTTCTCAGTCCATCTTAGATGAGCTCAGGCCCAGCGAAACCGACGCCGTTTCTGGGTGTTGTTGATAAACGGTTATCGCCTTGCATAGGAGAGTTTTAACTTGTATTTACAGATGTAGCAACCAACTGTAGTTACTGACAGTGGGTTTCTGAAGTGTTCCTGAGCCCATGTGGTGATATCCTTTACACACTGATGTCGCTTGTTGATGCAGTACAGCCTGAGGGATCGAAGGTCACGGGCTTAGCTGCTTACGTGCAGTGATTTATCCAGATTCTCTGAACCCTTTGATGATATTACGGACCGTAGATGGTGAAATCCCTAAATTCCTTGCAATAGCTGGTTGAGAAAGGTTTTTCTTAAACTGTTCAACAATTTGCTCACGCATTTGTTGACAAAGTGGTGACCCTCGCCCCATCCTTGTTTGTGAATGACTGAGCATTTCATGGAATCTACTTTTATACCCAATCATGGCACCCACCTGTTCCCAATTTGCCTGTTCACCTGCGGGATGTTCCAAATAAGTGTTTGATGAGCATTCCTCAACTTTATCAGTATTTATTGCCACCTTTCCCAACTTCTTTGTCACGTGTTGCTGGCATCAAATTCTAAAGTTAATGATTATTTGCAAAAATGTTTATCAGTTTGAACATCAAATATGTTGTCTTTGTAGCATATTCAACTGAATATGGGTTGAAAATGATTTGCAAATCATTGTATTCCGTTTATATTTACATCTAACACAATTTCCCAACTCATATGGAAACGATATTGTTTGAACATTTTGGATGTCTTGCACACCGACACCCTGATCACAAACTCATAGTTTCCGCACCTCTTATTTTAACCACCTCCTGTAACTTTAAGTCATGTTTCTTTTTCAAATGTAATCTCCTTAATACCTATCTCATATTTTGTATTGTGTAAGCATACCATAAACGTATCTGTCTTGTAATCTTGTTTGGAAGTGAAGGTAGAAAAGCGCTATACAAGTACAACCCATTTAACATTATTACAGGTGCTGTGAGAAAAAATGTGGTGACAAGGTCGGCCACGGACGCTGAGGTCACCAAACACGCGATCAGGTGGCTCAACCTGGCGGCGGATCGGGCAGCGAGGAGACGAGTCCCGCCTCCACCTCCACAGACAGATCAGGAGGAATAGAAATGTATCAATAAACTACCTTTTATTGAACTTCTTGTCATTCACCAGTTATTAATTTTCTGATATGTTAGCTGTGCATGGAGCAGCATTTCGTTGAAGTTGTAGCCTAAGATTAAATATTTACATTTCCTATTTATATATATATATTTATATATTATATATTTACGTTATAGAGTGAATTGACCATTTTCTGTTTCTGCCTATTGACAATATTGTTAGTTTAAAAATACAAAGTAATACATATTTAAGCCTATATTGCTGTAGTAGGGCATACTTGCCAACCATCCCGAATTTTCCGGGAGACTCCCGAAATTCAGCGCCTCTCCCGAAAACCTCCCGGGACAAATATTCTCCCGAAAATCTCCCGATTTTCAGCTGGAGCTGGAAGCCACGCCCCCTCCAGCTCCATGCGGACCTGAGTGAGGACAGCCTTCTTTCATGACGGGAGGACAACTGGGTGACAAGAACTAAATCATCCAGACTAGAGACAATTTGTATTATGTTTATCCTTATGTTTATACTTAAAAATAAATATATTTATTAATTTTTTTTTAAATAACTAAATACATTTTTACTATATTTTGCTAAAAACATCAAAATTAATTGTATTTTTATTTGTATTTTTTCTGACTCCATAGAATTATACATTAAAATAAACATATTTGAAATAATTAATTTGAAATTATCATGATAATTCATGACCATACTTAATTATTAAAATAATTGCTTGTTTATCAACAACTTTAGCATTTTATTCATTACATTTTGAAGCTCTCAGAAGCCAAGTTATGTTATATTCCTTAATATTTATTTATGCAAGTTTGAAGTATCAATTATTTAAACACAGTTTTATTTGCATATTTTCAGAATGTAGATATATATATATATATATATATATATATATATATATATATATATCAATGACGTGCAGTCACTAGAGGCAGGTGAGGCCCCGCCCCATCATGGAAAGAAAAAAAATGTAAAAAAAAAAAAAAAAAAAAAATTGTTATATGTATCCAGTGATTATACTATAAAGTTATTTTCCATTTAACTTCACCTGTTTTAGATTATTTTTATTCAAAATCGCTGAATTTTCACATTTGCCGTTCAAATACTGAGAAGAGACGGTGCGGTGATCAGCAGCCAGTTGAGGCACGTCACTCAGTGCCTCAACATGGATTGCGCAATGACTCGGCTAACTGCTGGCCTGCTGTGCAGTGAGACCGTATTGCTATATGAACTATATTATACATTTCCATAGTTTAGTTAGCTGAGGTATATAATGTACAGTGCATTTTGTCAACAACTGTATGTGTGTAAAGTATTTCTTGTGCTGAACAATCATAAAACGGCTGCAAAAGACGCACTGTGTGAGGCTCGCCTTCTGCACCCCCGCCGTAGAATTGTTATATCAACTAAAGCCCACACGTAAACTTTCCACGTGCAAGATTGAATCTATTTAAAAAAAATATTTCATAAGAAGCCAAAAAGCGCAAAACAATAATGTTGGTGTTGGAGGAGTTGTGAATGACTGCAGGGACACAACATTAGATACACCTGCAGTCTGCAGGTGTACCTAATTCACAACTCCTCCAACACGAACATTATTGTTTTTGCACTTTTTGGCTTCTTATTAAATAACTTTTGTAACCTATTTTCATGGGCTTTCTTCTTTGTGATGTTAAGTTCCTGTTATGTGCTGTTATACAGTATATGCCTTGAGCTCTTATTTTGAAGGCGCTAAGAGCGTAACTGATGTCACGTTGCGGAGGTTTTTGAAAGAACGTAAATAAAGTGGTCCTCGTGTAAACTGGAGCCTCCGTGTTTGTTATTTCCCTCCACCCCCCACCTCCCGAAATCGGAGGTCTCAAGGTTGGCAAGTATGTAGTAGAGCCTATAGTGATAGTGTTAGTTTCCTATTTTATCCTACAGCAAGAACAGAAGGGATTTTGAAAATAAGATAAACGGGTCCAAAACGGACCCGAGCCAGATGAGCCAGGGTTTTTATGAGTACGTTGCTGGTTAGGTTTTGATCATGGATGCGGAGCGGATCCAGCTCGGAGCCACGGCGGGTCCGCGACACGCTTCGGTGGCGGATCCGTTCCTGAGAGCAAGTGGTCGCCGATACGGGTCCGTTTCGCGGAAAGCGCAATACCTTTTTGCTGTGTGGGAACATCGCTTCTTTGAAAATAAAATACACATATTCTTGTGTAGAATTCAACCAAATAAAACATTATCGTTAATTACACAAGATGGCATCATTATTAAACATTTTAACAACTTTTGTCCCTAGAATGGCGGTCAGCAACCTGCGGCTCTTTAGCGCCGCCCTAGTGGCTCCCTGGAGCTTTTTCAAACACGTATGAAAACGGAAAAAGACAGGGTAAAAATCTATTTTTGTTTTAATATTGTTTCACATATCTAATCCACGTCCACAGCTTTTCACTCGGCCCGCTGAACATCACCCGAATAGGCTTGATAAAACCATTCAAAACCGGGGTTGCTCATGAATGCAGTAATCCCGCCACCCGGCAGGGGGCGACAGCGAAGCGTTTGTGTCACAATGAAGCAACAGCAGGGTGAGTAGAAGAAGATGGCACTATGAACCCAGAAAAAAATCTTTAAAAAATCACAAAAATCGGACTGTACAACGACAAAAAGACTAAGTATGAATGTATTTTAATTGATAACTTTGTGATGTTTTTTGTATTCGTGGTCATGTTGTTTTGGGGTTGTTTTAACTCTGGCGATCAAATCGCGTTTAATACATGTCGTCCTGAATTAGACCAGTAGAGGGTGACAAAGCCACACCTTAATTTGTAATGAGCCACAGCTGTGCAGATTTGGTGTCAATGTTTCATTTCTATCGTTTTATTGTGTCAATGTATTAACACTGAACCTATTTTATTGATGTAAAATTATTATTATAGACATTATGTCATATACACAATGGACGTTGTATTTTTTGTAATGCTTGTAAATATTTTGGCGTCTTTCCTATAACAGTAATTCTCAAACTTTCTCCACAAGTACCACCTCAGAAAACACATAATGACCAACATTAAAATACAGAAGCATAGGAAAAAAAAAAAAAAAAAAGATATCTACTTACAAATGTCTGACCACGTCGGGTAATGGAGCTTATACCTGGGACTTCCGGTCCGGGACACCTTGTCCGTGGCTTAAAGGATCCGACAAGAAACAAGGACTTGAGCACTTGGTCGGTGCAGAACATTCATAGTTTGTTGTCCGATCGTAAAATGTCCGATTTTGGCGATTTATTTTGATATTTTTCAGTGTTTGAATGAAAAGTCTACTTCTACTTAATTGTGACACACATGCCTCGTTGTTGCCCCCTGCAGGGTGGCGGGAGTACTGCATACATGATCAACCCTAGTTTTAATGGTTTCATCAAGCCTGTTTGGATGATCCATCCATCCATCCATCTATTTTCTACCGCTTGTCCAATAGTCCTGGCCTATAGCCCAACGTGTTTACCTTTTGGAAATGACTTTTAGATGGAAGCCGATACAGTCTGATACTTGGGTTTTTGCTGATATTGGACCGGTAACAATATGTCATGTCAGCAATTCAACTTCAAATGTGAAACTAAATATGTCAAGCTTTTATTTCTTACAATTTTGATGATCATGGTTTACACTTTAAAAAAAAAAAAAAAAAAAAAGGATAGAGAGTAATGATTTGACGGTGGAACAATTGAAGTTGGTTGAAAAATGTGGAAGGAATAGTCGACAGCAAAAAGGGTGAAAAAAATTCTGGGAATTTTTGTAAACTTGGAAATATAATAGTTTGAATTTCCAGGATGAGTGGAATATGTTAAAGGTGGAATGGTTTGAATCGGTTGGAAAATGTGGAAATGGTGGAAGTTTGAAAAATGGCCAATGTATTTTGAAAGGCAACATTTTCCAGAAAACCTGGAATTCTGGGAAATCTGGAAATTTGAAAAAAATAATTGTTGAAGGTGAGCATACAATTTCTGAACAGGCTAAATATTTTGGAGTTGGAATGTGAGAGTTTTCAATGGGAATGTCATGGAAATTTAGGAATTTTCGTGAAAAAGCGGGATTTTTTTTTGAAAATGCTAAAAAAAAAGTGAATGTTCTGGATGACTTTAAATGGTTGGTGTTGGATTTGTTTTCAAAACGGTCGAGAAATGTTGAAGTAGTAACATTTTTAATTAAGAAACGGTATTACAGAATTCCTGGAATTTGGTTAAAACTGGGAATTTTTCAAGTTAAAAAAAAAAGCAACTAAGTTTTTTGTCCTGACTAAGAGGAATGTTTTGATGGTGGAACGGTTGAAATGCGTTGAAAAAAGGGTGGTAATAAGGCTTTGGAAAAGCAGGAATTCTGGCAAATCCTGGAATTTTGGGTTGAAAAATGCCGAAATGAGTAATTTCACTAAAACAATACAATAGTTTGAATGTCCAGGATGAGTGGAATATGTTAAAGGTGGAATGGTTTGAATCGGTTGGAAAATGTGGAAAATGTGGAAGTTTGAAAAATGGTCAATTAATTTTGAATGGGAACATTTTCCAGAAAACCTGGAATTCTGGGAAATCTGGAAATTTGAAAAAAATAATTGTTGAAGGTGAGCACACAATTTCTGAACAGGCTAAATATTTTGAAGTTGGAACAGTTTGAATCGGATAAAAAATGTGGGAGTTTTCAATGGGAATGTCATGGAAATTTGGCATTTTTTTTGAAAATGCTAAAAAAAATGTGAATGTTCTGCATGGCAAACTACTAGGGTTGTCCCGATACCAATATTTTGGTACCGGTACTTTTCGATACTTTTCTAAATAAAAGGAGACCACAAAAAAATAGCATTATTGGCTTTATTTTAACAAAAAATCTTAGGGTACATTAAACATATGTTTATTATTGCAAGTTTGTCCTTAAATAAAATAGTGAACATACTAGACAACTTGTCTTTTAGTAGTAAGTAAACAAACAAAGGCTCCTAATTAGTCTGCTGACGTATGCAGTAACATATTGTGTCATTTATCTACTATCTACTATTTTTTTCTTTTAACATGTTCTATCTACAATTCTGTTAAAATGTAATAATCACTTATTCTTTTGTTTTTTGATAATTTACATTCATTTTGGGATGATACCGCAAATTTCGGTATCGATCCGATACCAAGTAGTTACTGGTCATATTCAAAGTCCTCATGTGTCCAGGGACATATTTACTGAGTTTATAAACATAATATGGATTGAACAAAAAGGGGAAAAATATTGTGACGATAAAAAATATCGATGTAATCATAGTAGTATCGACTATATACGCTATGGTACCTGGTATCACTACAGTAGATGTCAGGTGTAGATCCACCCATGGCATTTGTTTACATTCAGGAGCGTTATCTTTAGCTATTGTATCCTCCCACAGTGTGTAGTGAAACACTTTTAGCTATTCCTCGTCCTGCAGTGATAATGATACTTGTAAGAAACTGACTTTATTCGTCGCCATGGAGGCGAGGATTAGTGATTTAGAAGTAGCTAAAACACTGCGGACTGCCGCTAAATAGCTAGCCATGTCTTAAAGCACCTCTTCCTGAGGGTGTTTCAGTGTTATAACTTCACCTTTATCTTTAGTTTTTAAGCCAAAATGCTTCCGTTCTCCCTTTTCTGTCTACACACTGTGTCTGCTTGTAAGTACTCCGTGTGTGTGCGCTGCAGAACATGCTCCTCTGCTAATAAAAGCAGCAATGTCATGACGTGACGACGTGCCTGTAATTAAAATAAATACATTGTTAACCGGTACTTTTCAAACCGAGTATAGTACCGTTTTTGATTCATTAGTACCTCGATACTATACTAGTACCGGTATATATAATATTCTTTTTTTGCAATAATTTTTGCTTTTCTGTTCAAATAAAACCAATAGTTTTTTCGGTACCCTTTATTTGGAAAAGTATCGAAACACATTTTGGTACCGGTACCAAAATCTTAGTCTGGGGTCAACAACCCTTATCTTTTAAAAAAAAATTAATTTAATTTTTTTTATTAATCAATCCAACAAAACAATACACAAAAATACCATAATATTGCAATTCAAATTTCAAAACCAAACCCGACCCAGCAACACACAGAACAGCAATAAACAGAGCAATTGAGAGGAGACACAAACATGACACAAAACAATCTAAAAGTAGTGAAACAAAAATGATTAAAGCTGCAAGCAGCGTTGGTCGGGCCCGCATATTTGGCTGGTGCTAGTCCTAAGTGTCCCAATACTTCTGTCAAATTTTAGGCCAAAGTGTCCCCATTCTTTTGTCAAGTTTTAGTCCTAAGTGTCCCAATACTTTTGTCCAGTATAAGTGTCCCAATACTTTTGTCCAGTGATAGTCCTAATTGTCCCAATACTTTTGTCCAGTATAAGTGTCCCAATACTTTTGTCCAGTGTTAGTCCTTAGTGTCCCAATACTTTTGTCCAGTGTTAGTCGTAAGTGTCCCAATACTTTTGTCCAGTGGAAGTGTCCCAATACTTGTGTCCAGTGGTAGTCCTAAGTGTCCCAATACTTTTGTCAAGTTTAGGCGTAAGTGTCCCAATACTTTTGTCCAGTGTAAGCGTCCCAATACTTTTGTCCAGTGGTAGTCCTAAGTGTCCCAATACTTTTGTCCAGTATAAGTGTCCCAATACTTTTGTCCAGTGTTAGTCCTTAGTGTCCCAATACTTTTGTCCAGTGTTAGTCGTAAGTGTCCCAATACTTTTGTCCAGTGGAAGTGTCCCAATACTTGTGTCCAGTGGTAAAAGTAGTGAAACAAAAATGATTAAAGCTGCAAGCAGCGTTGGTCGGGCCCGCATATTTGGCTGGTGCTAGTCCTAAGTGTCCCAATACTTCTGTCAAATTTTAGGCCAAAGTGTCCCCATTCTTTTGTCAAGTTTTAGTCCTAAGTGTCCCAATACTTTTGTCCAGTATAAGTGTCCCAATACTTTTGTCCAGTGATAGTCCTAATTGTCCCAATACTTTTGTCCAGTATAAGTGTCCCAATACTTTTGTCCAGTGTTAGTCCTTAGTGTCCCAATACTTTTGTCCAGTGTTAGTCGTAAGTGTCCCAATACTTTTGTCCAGTGGAAGTGTCCCAATACTTGTGTCCAGTGGTAGTCCTAAGTGTCCCAATACTTTTGTCAAGTTTAGGCGTAAGTGTCCCAATACTTTTGTCCAGTGTAAGCGTCCCAATACTTTTGTCCAGTGGTAGTCCTAAGTGTCCCAATACTTTTGTCAAGTTTTAGTCCCAAGTGTCCCAATACTTTTGTCCAGTTTTAGTCCTAAGTGTCCCAATACAGTTGTCCAGTGTTAGTCCTAAGTGTCCCAATACAGTTGTCCAGTTTTAGTTGTAAGTGTCCCAATACTTTTTTCAATTTTAGTCCTAAGTGTCCCAATACTTTTGTCCAGATTAAATCCTAGGTTAGGTTTTTTTATTAGATCGCAATTTTTGCCAGTCTTGATGTGTGCGTTCAGTTTGGTGAGTTTTGAAGCATGTTAAGGGGGTCAAATTACAGCTCAAAGAGGCAAAAGTGACTGTTTTTAGTACATTTTTGTCTTGAAGGGGGAATTGCCAACTTCCTGTTGACTTTTGCCGGAGGATGTACTATTATGAAATCTAGGTCTAAGTCAGACCTACCGTTGGGATTCCTTTTACAATGGGCCGTACGGGCCCTTATTATTATCAACAATAGTATCAATATTAGTAACAATTTCAACATAGCAGTGATTAAAAATCCCTCATTGACATTATCATTAAACATTTATTACAAAAAAAAAAAAAAGAACAATAGTGTCACAGTGGCTTGACAACACACTGTGTCCAATATTTTCACAAAGATAAAATAAGTCATATTTTTGGTTCATTTAATAGTTAAAACAAATTTAAATAATGGATCCCATATTCCAATATATTCATTATTATCATTATTACCTAAACTAAATGCAGTTTTTTCTTCTGATATCATCTCCATAGCTTGTGTGTACTAGTCAGAATGTGTTGGAACAGGGGTGTCAAACTCAAATACAGAGTGAGCCAAAATTTAAAACTGTACAAATTAACCTTTTTGATAGGGACCCAAACAAGTTTTGCATTAAATATTGAACAAGCAAGGCTTATATAACTTTATAGTGACATGCAAAATCGAGTTTCAAATAATAATAATAATAATAAAAAAATATCAATGGCATATCAAATACAATTTAAATAAAAATGGAATGCCTCTTTTCTATTTGCAGCCTTCTGAGGTAAATGTCAACATTAACTTTTTCCACAGGCTAATACGTTTGGAAATAAAATAATGAATAAAACAACCATTCAGGACTTTAAACTGCTCAGTTTGCAACACACTGATCTAATCTGATGTGCCCAAGCCATCTTTTCTTGGATGCTAGTTCAATAATGTCGGGGCTCAGGCTTTGAGCTGAGGCAACCTTCATTATCCAACGAAGGTGTTCATCAGCCATTATATCTCGTATTCCACAGTGCTTTACAGGCACTGCTTTTAACGTCCTCTACGAGCTGACGTCACGTCCGCTTTTCATCCCTTCTAACAACGTGCCCGCCCAGTCACATGATATGAGCGGCTCCTGTACGCACACACACGTAAATGCAAAGCATACTTCATCAACAGCGATACAGTTTACACTGAGAGTGACTGTATAAGCAACTTTAACATTGTTAGAAATATACGCCACACTGTGGACCCACACCAAACAAGAATGACAAACACTCTTTGGGAGAACATCCGCACAGTAACACAACATAAACACAACAGAACAAATACCCAGAAGCCTTTGCAGCACTAACTCTTCCGGGACGCTACAATATACACCCCCGCTACCTCCAAATTTGATATCACCTCATGGGCCAGAGTTTGACACCCATGTGTTGGACGATCAACATCTATCCATTTTTTTTAAATATTACAACCATTATCTTGACTTGCATGTTACGAGCTTGTATCATTTATTATTTTCACCTTGTAAGTCTAATGAACCTTTTTTTTTTGGTCTTTCACCTGTACTGGACTCATTGTTGGAGACCTGTGTGAAGTCCACATGACAGTCCGTGGCCAACCATGCAGAGGTAAGAAGCCAACACGCATTTTTACGGATGGAAAGAAGTCCAAAGTGTTAAGCAAATTGTTTTAGGGACAATGGAGGATGAATATTCATACGTGCAAGAACAGGCCCTAAAGTGCGGTCTTCGGCTCCTCTCTGGCCCACTTCACAGCACTTTACCGCGGGCGCCATGAATATTCATCAGCTCCCATGTCTTCCACCTTGACATTGATGTTGTCACCGTATCCAAATCTCCATCTTCATTCTTTAATGCACCCCGGTGACGATGTGACTCATCGGCTTTGGGGTCTTTCTCGTGCAAGCCGCCGCTGCACTAAATGACGCCGCAAAGACGACGGTCTGCGTTGACTTTGGGGTGTGACGTTTTCAAGACGGAACTACAAAAGCCAAAACCGGTGAAATTGGCACGTTGTGTAATTCGTAAATAAAATCAGAATACAATTATTTGCAAATCCTTTTCAACTTATATTCTATTGAATAGACTGCAAAGACAAGATATTTAATGTAATCAACACATTGCAAAAAAGTTGTCACAGGGGCATTTTTACCACTGTGTTACATGGCCTTTCCTTTTAACAACACTCAGTAAACGTTTGGGAACTGAGGAGACATATTTTTTAAGCTTCTCAGGTGGAATTATTTCCCATTCTTGCTTGATGTACAGCTTAAGTTGTTCAACAGTCTTCGGTGTGGTATTTTAGGCTTCATAATGCGCCACACATTTTCAATGGGAGACAGGTCGGACTACAAGCAGGCCAGTCTAGTACCCGCACTATTTTACTATGAAGCCCATCAATCCATCCATTTTCTACCGCTTATTCCCTTTGGGGTCGCGGGGGGCGCTGGAGCCTATCTCAGCCACGTTGATGTAACACGTGGCTTGGCATTGTCTTGCTGAAATAAGCAGGGGCGTCCATGGTAACGTTGCTTGGATGGTGTCACACCGCGGTGAGGGAAGTCTTGTCTTGGTTTTTTCTGTCTTGTGATTTACATGTTTTATTTTGAAAAGCAACTCCTCTTGTTTCAGATCACGGGTCCTTCCTCTTGTGTCACCAGTCTGACGTCATTCCTGACCCTTGATTGTTTCCACCTGTTTCCCATTACCCTCATGTTCTATATAAGCCCATGCCTCCCCTTGTTCTGTGCCAGATTGTCTCGAGGGTCCGTGCCTGTCTTGCGTTCCATGTTCATGTTCATGTCCATGCCTTGCCTTGTCCCACGTCTATGTCCTTGTTTCCAGAATATCCCACCCTGTAATTTTGAATTAACTTTTTCTCCTCCCTCAGAGTGACTTTTGTTATTCAGCCTTTTTTCTACCGCAGTGGTGAGTTATAATTTTTCCCTAATGATTTTTCCTCAAAGTTTTTGAGTGATTTTTTGTTTACATTTATTAGAGTAGTAAGTTTTATAGTCTTTATTTTCTTCCTCCTGTTGGAGCGTTTTTTGTTAAAGTTTTTGATAACAGATACGGTGCTAATTATAATTGTCCTTACTTTTGTATTTCCTCCTTTTGGAGTGATTTTCGGTTTTTCCCTTTTGGAACATTTTTTCGATATCTAGTGTTGTGATTTCATAGTATTTGAATTTACTCTGCTCTGGAGGCTTAAAGAGTTTTTCAAAATAAAGCTTTATTTAGATTCACATCTCTGCATCTGAGTCCCTTCCTTCGTCCAAGCCTGACAGATGGCAACATATGTTGCTCCAAAACCTGTATGTACCTTTCAGCATTAATGGTGCCTTCACAGATGTGTAAGTTACCCATGTCTTGGGCACTAATACATCCCCATACCATCACACATGCTGGCTTTTCAACTTTGCGCCTATAACAATCCGGATGGTTCTTTTCCTCTTTGGTCCGGAGGACACGACGTCCACAGTTTCCAAAAACAATTTAAAAATGTGGACTCGTCAGACCACAGAACACTTTACCACTTTGTATCAGTCCATCTTAGATGAGCTCAGGCCCAGCGAAGCCGACGGCGTTTCTGGGTGTTGTTGATAAAAGGTTTTCGCCTTGCAGAGGAGAGTTTTAACTTGCACTTACAGATGTAGCGACCAACTGTAGTTACTGTCAGTGGTTTTCTGAAGTGTTCCTGAGCCCATGTGGTGATATCCTTTACACACTGATGTCGCTTTTTGATGCAGTACCGCCTGAGGGAATCGAAGGTCACGGGCTTAGCTTCTTACGTGCAGTGATTTCTCCAGATTCTCTGAACCCTTTGATGATATTACGGACCGTAGATGGTGAAATCCCTAAATTCCTTGCAATAGCTGGTTGAGAAAGGTTTTTCTTAAACTGTTCAACAATTTGCTCACGCATTTGTTGACAAAGTGGTGACCCTCGCCCCATCCTTGTTTGTGAATGACTGAGCATTTCATGGAATCTACTTTTATACCCAATCATGGCACCCACCTGTTCCCAATTTGCCTGTTCACCTGTGGGATGTTCCAAATAAGTGTTTGATGAGCATTCCTCAACTTTATCAGTATTTATTGCCACCTTTCCCAACTTCTTTGTCACGTGTTGCTGGCATCAAATTATAAAGTTAATGATTATTTGCAAAAAAAAAAAAAAAAGTTTGAATATGGGTTGAAAATGATTTGCAAATCATTGTATTCCATTTATATTTACATCTAACACAATTTCACAACTCATATGGAAACGGGGTTTGTATTTGTTCATGAAAATCGACCGATTAATCACCACATTCACAGTTATTTTAATTCATAGCAGGCCTCAAGAGTGACAGTCAGTCAGCTCCCTTCACAACAATTTGACTCTAATTTTGTCTCTCAGTCCGTCCCTCCTTTGTTGGAAGTAAATTTGTATTTCATTATGTTCAGATCTTCCCACCATAAAGCAATTACCTCCCCCAAAAAACTCATTTAGCCCAGTCAAGATTAAGAGTCAGTGTGCCATTTTGACGGCTTTTCCTCAGCGCGGCAACATCACGGAGCTTGTCACTCCCTCTTCTTCTTATTAGTGTTATTAATATTTCCACAAATGGCAGCCGGGCTGAGAGGACGTCGTGCTGGGAAGAAAACAGCAGCGCTAAGTCCCTCATTCAAAGCAAAGGCCATTTTGTCTTGAGGCTATGCGGCACACACAACTGCACTGTCCAAATATCCGCATCAACTTGATGCTTTGCGGAAATCAGAGCTTCTTTGTGAGAGCATGGAAACGAGGTGACGCTAATATGTTGGGTTACCAATGGATCATTCACGTTGAACCCATTAAAGGCCTACTGAAACCCACTACTACACACCAGAAGACTCAACATTTGGAAACTGAAAGACTTACAAAAAGCACACAAGGTTGGCCTTATCTCCTATTTTAGTCAAGTCATTTACAAAAGGTAAACATGGTAAGGGGGGGCTCAGTTTGAGACCAGGAAAAACCTGAAGCAAAGCACATATACAGGTAAAAGCCAGTAAATTAGAATATTTGGAACAACTTGATTTATTTCAGTAATTGCATTCAAAAGGTGTAACTTGTACATTATATTTATTCATTGCACACAGACTGATGCATTCAAATGTTTATTTCATTTAATTTTGATGATTTGAAGTGGCAACAAATGAAAATCCAAAATTCCGTGTGTCACAAAATTAGATTATTACTTAAGGCTAATACAAAAAAGGGATTTTTAGAAATGTTGGCCAACTGAAAAGTATGAAAATGAAAAATATGAGCATGTACAATACTCAATACTTGGTTGGAGCTCCTTTTGCCTCAATTACTGCGTTAATGCGGCGTGGCATGGAGTCGATGAGTTTCTGGCACTGCTCAGGTGTTATGAGAGCCCAGGTTGCTCTGATAGTGGCCTTCAACTCTTCTGCGTTTTTGGGTCTGGCATTCTGCATCTTCCTTTTCACAATACCCCACAGATTTTCTATGGGGCTAAGGTCAGGGGAGTTGGCGGGCCAATTTAGAACAGAAACACCATGGTCCGTAAACCAGGCACGGGTAGATTTTGCGCTGTGTGCAGGCGCCAAGTCCTGTTGGAACTTGAAATCTCCATCTCCATAGAGCAGGTCAGCAGCAGGAAGCATGAAGTGCTCTAAAACTTGCTGGTAGACGGCTGCGTTGACCCTGGATCTCAGGAAACAGAGTGGACCGACACCAGCTGGACTGCTGCTGAGTGGTCCAAAGTCATGTTTTCTGACGAAAGCAAATTTTGCATTTCCTTTGGAAATCGAGGTCCCAGAGTCTGGAGGAAGACAGGAGAGGCACAGGATCCACGTTGCCTGAAGTCTAGTGTAAAGTTTCCACCATCAGTGATGGTTTGGGGAGCCATGTCATCTGCTGGTGTCGGTCCACTCTGTTTCCTGAGATCCAGGGTCAACGCATATTTTTCATTTTCATACTTTTCAGTTGGCCAACATTTCTAAAAATCCCTTTTTTGTATTAGCCTTAAGTAATATTCTAATTTTGTGACACACGGAATTTTGGATTTTCATTTGTTGCCACTTCAAATCATCAAAATTAAATGAAATAAACATTTGAATGCATCAGTCTGTGTGCAATGAATAAATATAATGTACAAGTTACACCTTTTGAATGCAATTACTGAAATAAATCAAGTTTTTCAAAATATTCTAATTTACTGGCTTTTACCTGTACATATTAGTACACACAGTATGGGGTACTTACTCCAAATATATTAAGAACTAAGGACATCCTTAACCCTAACATGGTCAACTATAGACTACTTGCAGCTACACAACAGCTAAGCAAACAAGCTTGACATACGTCATAATCATTGAGCAATAAAACGGCACATTTGTCAATATAAACATGTATCAAATAATTTTAGTTGTATATTAGTGACACATACAGAGTGTCCAAAGCAGAGGCGTATTGGAAAGTATCCAGTAACAAACGTGTCCGCATCATTCATGATTAATCATGATTAATCCAACATTCAAAATTCAAAAATATAAGCCCTAAAAATGATAAACCCTCTTAAGAACAGCTTGCCGGGTGTAAAACCTCCTCTTGGCTACTGACGTATGATTTATACGCACACTGCAACCTAAAAAAAATATATATAAAAAAATAATAAAAACTGATTCCTAAAAATTGGAATTATTAATTAATTTAGAATGATTACGAAAAAAAAACCCTGCAATGTTTCTTTAATTCAACAATATTGCCGTGCAAAACAGCACATTTGTGAATACAAACAAGTATCAATTGGTTCCATTACTTGCACATACAAAGTCTCCAAGGCACCCTAACATGGTCGACTATAGACTACTAGCAGCTACACAACAGCTAAGCACACAATTGCACAGAAGCTAGACATTCGTCATAATCATTGAGCAACAAAACGGCACATTTGTCAATATAAACATGCATCAAATAATTGTAGTTAAACATACAGAGTGTCCAAGGCGTTTTAGAAAGTATCCAGTAACAAACGTGTCCGCATCAATCATATTACTGCATCATTGATGAATATTTTGTGGCCACTCGGTGTCACTACTCCTCTTTAACTTCATAAAACCCAGCATAAGTCCATTCCAGACTGTTTATATAAGATTAGTCTTGGTATCGTATTGGAAAACAAAGCTTGTGCTTATTTTTGCTGCGAAACAACGTGCTTTCGTTGCAAAAGTGCGATTTTGTGTGTGTTTTTTTTAGCAGGCCTTAATGTTGCAAAGGCAGACGCGTGTGTCAGGCTTAAACATATAGAGTGTACGAGGCGTATGAGAAAGTATCCAGTAACAAACGTGTCCGCATCATTCATATTACTGCGTCATGAACTTAACTTGATAAATATTTTGGGGCCACTACTCCTCTTTAACTTGACAAAAAACCCCAGCATAAGTCCATTCCAGACTGTTTATACAAACCCTGTTGCCATATGAGTTGGGAAATTGTGTTAGATGTAAATATAAACGGAATACAATGATTTGCAAATAATTTTCAACCCATATTCAGTTGAATATGCTACAAAGACAACATATTTGATGTTCAAACTGATAAACATTTTTGCAAATAATCATTAACTTTAGAATTTGATGCCAGCAACACGTGACAAAGAAGTTGGGAAAGGTGGCAATAAATACTGATAAAGTTGAGGAATGCTCATCAAACACTTATTTGGAACATTCCACAGGTGAACAGGCAAATTGGGAACAGGTGGGTGCCATGATGGGGTATAAAAGTAGAATCCATGAAATGCTCAGTCATTCACAAACAAGGATGGGTGAGGGTCACCACTTTGTCAACAAATACGTGAGCAAATTGTTGAACAGTTTAAGAAAAACCTTTCTCAACCAGCTACTGCAAGGAATTTAGGTATTTCACCATCTACGGTCCGTAATATCATCAAAGGGTTCAGCGAATCTGGAGAAATCACTGCACGTAAGCAGCTAAGCCCGTGACCTTCGATCCCTCAGGCTGTACTGCATCAACAAGCGACATCAGTGTGTAAAGGATATCACCACTTGGGCTCAGGAACACTTCAGAAATCCACTGTCAGTAACTACAGTTGGTCGCTACATCTGTAAGTGCGAGTTAAAACTCTCCTATGCAAGGCGAAAACCGTTTATCAACAACACCCAGAAACGCCGTCGGCTTCGCTGGGCCTGAGCTCATCTAAGATGGACTGATACAAAGTGGAAAAGTATTCTGTGGTCTGACGAGTCCATATTTAAAATTGTTTTTGGAAACTGTGGACGTCGTGTCCTCCGGACCAAAGAGGAAAAGAACCATCCGGATTGTTATAGGCGCAAAGTTGAAAAGCCAGCATCTGTGATGGTATGGGGGTGTATTAGTGCCCAAGACATGAGTAACTTACACATCTGTGAGGGCACCATTAATGCTGAAAGGTACATACAGGTTTTGGAGCAACATATGTTGCCATCCAAGCAACGTTACCATGGACGCCCCTGCTTATTTCAGCAAGACAATGCCAAGCCACGTGTTACATCAACGTGGCTTCATAGTAAAAGAGTGTGGGTACTAGACTGGCCTGCCTGTAGTCCAGACCATTGAAAATGTGTGGCGCATTATGAAGCCTAAAATACCACAACGGAGACCCCCGGACTGTTGAACAACTTAAGCTGTACATCAAGCAAGAATGGGAAAGAATTCCACCTGAGAAGCTTCAAAAATGTGTCTCCTCAGTTCCCAAACGTTTACTGAGTGTTGTTAAAAGGAAAGGCCATGTAACACAGTGGTGAACATGCCCTTTCCCAACTACTTTGGCACGTGTTGCAGCCATGAAATTCTAAGTTAATTATTATTTGCAACAAAAAAAAAAAAAAAAAAAAAGTTTATGAGTTTGAACATCAAATATGTTGTCTTTGTGGTGCATTCAATTGAATATGGCTTGAAAATGATTTGCAAATCATTGTATTCTGTTTATATTTACATCTAACACAATTTCCCAACTCATATGGAAACGGGGTTTGTATAAGATTAGTCGTGGTATCGTATTAGAAAACAAAGCTTGTGCTTATTTTTGCTGCGAAACAACGTGCTTTCGCTGCATATTTAGTGTGTTTTTAGCAGACCTTAATGTTGCAAAGGCAGACGCGTGTGTCAGGCTTAAACATACAGAGTGTCCGAGGCGCATTAGAAAGTATCCAGTAACAAACGTGTCCGCATCATTCATATTACTGCGTCATGAACTTAACTTGATGATTTTTTGTGGCCACTCGGTGTCACTACTCCTCTTTAACTTAACAAAAAAAAAACAGCATAAGTCCATTCCAGACTGTTTATATAAGATTAGTCTTGGTATCGTATTAGAAAACAAAGCTTGTGCTTATTTTTGCTGCTTATTTTGTGTGTTTTTTTAGCAGATCTTAATGTTGCAAAGGCAGAAGCGTGCGCCAGGCTTAAACAGGCTCGGGCGTCTTCACACCCTTGGCTTTGTCTTGTCGGGGGTGGGGGTGGTGCAACACTAAAAGGTCACCATATGTCGGGTGTTTGAACGGAATCAAACGTGACACGTGTGCACGCACTCATATTCCGTGGAGCTAAAAGCCATTGCGGCCGTCCCTTTCCTGCAGGCGTGCGCACACCCCGACACGTGAGGGCGGATTTTTTGCATGCATTCGAGTGGGGCTGTCCGCTAAAATGTTAAGAGTAGTCACAGCGCGGGATGAAGGGACGACCTGATCCTCCCGCTTTTACCACACGCACGCAGAGAAAGTGGATTAAAAAGCAGATTTTCCCTCATCTTATTCATTATACTCTGGCCCAAATACATAAATGCAGGAGCAGGATCCAGTTAAAAGACAATAAGAGGCGCTTGCCTGCCCACACTGGAGTGATGATGTAAGTCCGAAATATCTCAGGCTCCCTAAAACATCAACATGTAGTACTATTTCTCATGCAGACACTGAGGAGTATGTTTATGATCGATACTAACACACCACTTATTATTGATAACCAGGTCAAAGCCAATGGCATCCATCGAGAACAAACGAGGGCTGGGCCATACCAGGATTTTTGGTATCAGTCCGATACCAAGTGGACACGGTTGATCAATACTGATACCAATATTTTGCCTTGAAATGTCAATTATTAAATTGTTTTCAATTTAGTGGAGATTGACTATAACAACACAGGGAAAAATAGTTGATTCACATATTTTTAGTTTTAGTTTTTAAAGAAATATTTGCTGAAATATATATATATATATACATATATATATATACAAACCCCGTTTCCATATGAGTTGGGAAATTGTGTTAGATGTAAATATAAACGGAATACAATGATTTGCAAATCATTTTCAACCCATATTCAGTTGAATATGCTACAAAGACAACATATTTGATGTTCAAACTGATAAAAAAATTTTTTTTTTGCAAGTAATAAATGATAAATGTTAAATGATAAATGGGTTGTACTTGTATAGCGCTTTTCTACCTTCAAGGTACTCAAAGCGCTTTGACACTACTTCCACATTAACCCATTCACACACACATTCACACACTGATGGCGGGAGCTGCCATGCAAGGCGCTAACCAGCAGCCATCGGGAGCAAGGGTGAAGTGTCTTGCTCAGGACACAACGGACATGACGAGGTTGGTACTAGGTGGGGATTGAACCAGGGACCCTCGGGTTGCGCACGGCCACTCTCCCACTGCGCCACGCCGTCCGCCACGCCGTAATCATTAACTTTATAATTTGATGCCAGCAACACGTGACAAAGAAGTTGGGAAAGGTGGCAATAAATACTGATAAAGTTGAGGAATGCTCATCAAACACTTATTTGGAACATCCCACAAGTGAACAGGCTAATTGGGAACAGGTGGGTGCCATGATTGGGTATAAAAAAAGCTTCCCAAAAAATGCTCTGTCTTTCACAAGAAAGGATGGGGCGAGGTACACCCCTTTGTCCCTAACTGCGTGAGCAAATAGTCAAACAGTTTAAGAACAACGTTTCTCAAAGTGCAATTGCAAAAAATTTAGGGATTTCAACATCTACGGTCCATAATATCATCAAAAGGTTCAGAGAATCTGGAGAAATCACTCCACGTAAGCGGCATGGCCGGAAACCAACATTGAATGACCGTGACCTTCGATCCCTCAGACGGCACTGTATCAAAAACTGACATCAATCTCTAAAGGATATCACCACATGGGCTCAGGAACACTTCAGAAAACCACTGTCACTAAATACAGTTTGTCGCTACATCTGTAAGTGCAAGTTAAAGCTCTACTATGCAAAGCGAAAGCCATTTATCAACAACATCCAGAAACGCCGCCGGCTTCTTTGGGCCCGAGATCATCTAAGATGGACTCATGCAAAGTGGAAAAGTGTTCTGTGGTCTGACGAGTGCACATTTCAAATTGTTTTTGGAAATATTCGACATCGTGTCATCCGAATCAAAGGGGAAGCGAACCATCCAGACTGTTATCGACACAAAGTTGAAAAGCCAGCATGTGTGATGGTATGGGGGTGTATTAGTGCCCAAGACATGGGGTAACATACACATCTGTGAAGGCACCATTAATGCTGAAAGGTACATACAGGTTTTGGAACAACATATGCTGCCATCTAAGCGCCGTCTTTTTCATGGACGCCCCTGCTTATTTCAGCAAGACAATGCCAAGCCACATTCAGCACGTGTTACAACAGCGTGGCTTCGTTAAAAAAAGAGTACTTTCCTGGCCCGCCTGCCGTCCAGACCTGTCTACCATCGAAAATGTGTGGAGCATTATGAAGCATAAAATACGACAGCGGAGACCCCGGACTGTTGAACGACTGAAGTTCTACATAAAACAAGAATGGGAAAGAATTCCACTTTCAAAGCTTCAACAATTAGTTTACTCAGTTCCCAATCGTTTATTGAGTGTTGTTAAAAAAAAAAGGTGATGTAACACAGTGGTGAACATGCCCTTTCCCAACTACTTTGGCACGTGTTGCAGCCATGAAATTCTAAGTTAATTATTATTTTCAAAAAAAAAATAAAGTTTATGAGTTTGAACATCAAATATCTTGTCTTTGTAGTGCATTCAATTGAATATGGGTTGAAAAGGATTTGCAAATCATTGTATTCCGTTTATATTTACATCTAACACAATTTCCCAACTCATATGGAAACGGGGTTTATATATATATATATATATATATGTATATATATATATATATATATATATATATATATATATATATATATCCATCCATCCATCCATCCATTTTCTACCGCTTGTCCCTTTTGGGGTCAGCTGCATTCGGGCGGAAGGTGGGGTACACCCTGGACAAGTCGCCATCTCATCGCAGGGCCAACACTGATAGACAGACAACATTCACACTCACATTCACACACTAGGGCCAATTTAGTGTTGCCAATCAACCTATCCCCAGGTGCATGTCTTTGGAGGTGGGAGGAAGCCGGAGTACCCGGAGGGAACCCACACAGTCACGGGGAGAACATGCAAACTCCACACAGAAAGATCCTAAGCCCGGGATTGAACTCAGGACCTTCGTATTGTGAGGCACATGCACTAACCCCTGTTCCACCGTGCTGCCCCATTGTAAAAATACTATTGTTAAACAAAAAAAAAAAAGGAAAATGTGGAATAAAAGAGCAAAGAGGTGCAATAAAAGGAGAAGCAAGTTGAAATGATGGCGCTCAAACACAAATAAGACAAGCAGGCATTGTTTTCAGTTAAAAAAAATCCATATGTGTTAGTTTTTAAAATGAAAAACATCAAGACGGCCCCCACGTTCATTGACTTTCCACTTTTTAGGAGCCACCTGTGCTAAACCCTTGCAGCGATCACACTTGCACACACATCAGAGTGACATATGTCGTGTGACACACACCAGACATGTTCACACCACTTGCTAATCCTCGCTAAGACAGAACAGACATTTGCATCAAGTGTGACAGCAGCAGCAAATCCTTTTATTCTCAGCTTCGCAAAGACGCAATCACTGCTCGTCACTTTTTAGAATAAAGCACATTTTGATCATTGCTCGCATACGAAGTGAACTACACTTGTTAGACTAATAACACATGTGGATACATCCTTCGCAATAACCCGACCCACCATCAAGAATTTTAGGACGATCGGAACATGTGGAAGAAAGTAATGACTGTTATTATTTCCTCCCAGAAGGGGGTGACATTAATGTTAATATAAAGTTAAAGTACCAATGATTGTCACACACACACACACACACACACACACATGAGGTGTGGCGAAATTATTCTCTGCGTTTGACCCATCACCCTTGATCACCCCCTGGGAGGTGAGGGGAGCAGTGAGCAGCAGCGGTAGCCACGCCCGGGAATCAAGGTGTAGTCACGATCAAACCCCGACCTTAAAGCCTCGTATTGGTTTGGAAAGAGATCCGAGCATCTGAAGTGAACTAATAACAGTTTGAGGCCACCATAAATGGGTAGTTATAAAAAATAAAAATATAAAATAATAATGGGTATCAGTTCTATGATTAACTAACTAGGGGTGTAAAAAAATAAATAAATAAATAAATAAAAAGATTTTCGAATTAATTGCGATTATTAAAAAAAAAAAAAAAAAAAAAAAAATCAATAAATTCTAATTTACTTTTTATTTTTTGTTTGTTTTTGTTTTTTTAACCTGTCCTGTCCAGCCACTTATACAAATCATATAGTTGATGTAGATGAGCTATATCTGCTCGACACATTTACTTTAGAAAAGAGAAGTGTTGGAAACTTCTCAGCACCCAATGTTGTTAAAAAAAATTAAAATTTTGAATCGAGAATAGTTTTGATTCGAGAATCGATTCTGAATATTCGATTCTTGGGGGTCACGATACGATTCAGAATCGATTCTCGATTCAAAACGATTCTCGGTTCAAAATCAATACTTTTTAAAATAACATTGGGTACCAGTTCTATGATTAACTACCTAGGGGTGAAAAAAAAAAATAGATTTTCGAATTAATCGCGATTCATAATGAAATAAATCGACTTTGTTTTTTTAACCTGTCCTGTCCAGCCACTCATACAAATCATATAGTTGATGAAGATGATCTATATCTGCTCGACACATTTACTTTAGAGAAGAGAAATGTTGGATACTTCTCAGCACCCACCCAATGTTGTTTGAAAAAAAAAAAAAAAAGTATTGATTTTGAATCAAGAATCGATTCTGAATCTTTGATTCTTAGTCAATCGCGAATCTATTCTGAATAGATTCACGATTCAAAACAATTCTCGGTTCAAAATCAGTACTTTTTAAAATAACACTGGGTACCTGTTTCTATGATTAACAAACTAGGGGTGTGAAAAAAAAAAAGAGTCGATTTTCGAATTAATCGCGATTATTAAAAAAAAAATAATAATAATTTTTTTATTATTTTTGTTTGTTTTTGTTTTTTGAATCTGTCCTGTCCAGCCTTTCAGACAAATCATATTGTTGATGAAGATGATGTTGGAAACTTCTCGGCACCCAATGTTGTTAAAAAAAAGTAATGATTTTGAATCAAGAATCGATTCTGAATCTTCGATTCTTGGGGGTCACGATTCGATTCAGAATTGATTCTCGATTCAAAACGATTCTCGGTTCAAAATCGATATTTTTTTTTAATAACATTGGGTACCAGTTCTATGATTAACTAACTAGGGGTGTCAAAAAAACAATTGATTTTCGAATTAATCGCAATTCTTATTTGATGATCTATATCTGCTGTACACATTTACTTTAGAGAAGATAAATGTTGGATACCTCTCGGCACCCAATGATGTTAAAAAAAATAGTAATGATTTTGAATCGAGAATCAATTCCGAATCGAATCAAAACCCCCAAGAATGGAATTGAATGGGACTTGTGAGGCACTCAAAGATTCACAGTCCTAATAACTACATTCTTCAATAAAATACACAGCTGTGATACATTTGACTTAAAATAAAACGTTTTTAGTTTAATAAAGTTCTACCCAAACATTTAATAAAGTCAAATACAAATAAGGCAACAAGAGAAGTATCCAACATTTCTGTTTTTCTAAAGTAAATGTGTACAGCAGATATAGATCATCTACATCAACATTATAATTTGTCTAAATGGCTGGACAGGACAGGTTAAAAAATAAGTAAATAAATAAATAAATAAATAAATAAAAATAAAAATAAAAATAAAATCTTTTTTTTTTTTTAATTAAGAATTGTTACAAAAACGGATAGTGATTAATTCGACACCCCTAGTTAGTTAATCATAGAACTGGTACCCAATGTTATTTAAAAAAATATTGATTTTGAACCGAGAATCGTTTTGAATCGAGAATCAGGTCTGAATCTTTGATTCTTGGGTAACGATTCGATTCAAAACGATTTCCGGTTCAAAATCCATACTTTAAAAAAAAAATACATATATATATTTTTTTATTTTAAATGTTTTGTATTTTTCAAAATCCATACTTAATTGCAAATTTCTTAATTAATTAATTTATTTTTTTGTAAGCTGTCCTGTCTAGCCATTCAGACAAATCCCATTGTTGATGAAGATGATCTATACCTGCTGTACACATTTACTTTAGAAAAGAGAAATGTTGGATATTTCTCGGCACCCAATGTTGTTAAAAAAAGTATTGATTTTGAATCGAGAATCGTTTTGAATCGAGAATCGATTCTCAATCGAATTATGTAGCGCCCAACGATTCAAAGCTCTACTATTTATAGTCCTAACGGAGAGTGGAGTAGCAGAACATAATTAAAAAGCACTGGTCTAATTCATGTAATTATGGCCTGGGGATGGTGTAATAAAAACAACCCAGAGCTAAAGACAGTCATTTGTATCAGAAAAGGGGGCAACTTTCTTTCTTTATTTATTTTTAAGAGTGTCAATTTATTCGTGTATATTCCGGGAGAGTGAACACATCCCTACCATATCTCTGAATAGGGCACAGTTGTCTATTACAGTGTTTTGCAACCACTGTGCCGCGGCAATTTCACCTATTTGGGTTAAAAATATTTTTGACAAACCAGTTATTATAGTCTGCAAATGATGTGTTGTTGTTGAGTGTCGGTGCTGTCTAGAGCTCGGCAGAGTAACTGTGTAATACTCTTCCATATCAGTAGGTGGCAGCCGGTAGATAATTGCTTTGCAGATGTCGAAAACTGGGAGGCAGTGTGCAGGTAAAAATGTATCTAATGCTTAAACCAAAAATAAACAAAAGGCGAGTGCCGCTAAGAAAAAGGCATTGAAGCCTAGGGAAGGCTATGCAGAACCAAACTAAGACTGAACTGACTAAAAAGTCAACAAAAACAGAATGCTGGACGACAGCAAAGACTTACTGTGGAGCAAAGACGGCATCCACAAAGTACATCCGAACAATACATGACAATCAACAATGTCCCCACAAAGAAGGATAAAAACAACTGAAATATTCTTGATTGCTAAAACAAAGTAGATGCGGGAAATATCGCTTAAAGGAAGACATGAAACTGCTACAGGAAAATACCAAAAAAAGAGGAAAAGCCGCCAAAATAAGAGCACAAGACAAGAAGTAAAACACTACACACAGGAAAACAGCAAAAACTCCAAATAAGTCAGGGTGTGATGTGACAGGTGGTGACAGTACACCTACTTTGAGACAAGAACTATATTGATGCATGCTTGGTTATGGTTTAAAGTCATATCCAACAATTGCGACAACGACTTTTTACTGTCAAATGAATTTCATTTTTAATGATTTCTGCTGGTGGTGTGCTTTTGGATTTTTTCAACGCAAAAAATGTGCCTCGGCTCAAAAAAGGTTGAAAAATACTGGTCTACATAACATGTGATGGTGGTTCTTTGGTCAAAATGTTGCATAGATGATGTTTTACAGATCATCTTAAAGCCGCTTTCTGACAGTCGCTTCAGGATTCGCCGTTTTGGTCTTATTTACGTGGCTCACCTTCGACAGCGTCTTCTCCCCGTCATCTTTGATGTAGCAGTGTTGCGTGCAAGGACGGGAATGGAAGAAGTGTCAAAAGATGGAGCTAACTGTTTTAATGACATTCATACCTCAATCAATAATCATCCGCCGGAAATGTGTCACGTGAATAACCGTCCGACCGGAACTCTAATAACTAAAGTTCCTTGGGTGAATAATGTAAACTCACTACACCGGTATGTTTTAGCGCTTTCATGACGAGTTTACTGACAGATATAAGTAAGAACTTTACGCTACTTTATATTAAAAATGGCAACAGCGGAGGATGAATGTTCCATAACAAGAAGATAGAGAAAAAGAAGAAGCTTATCGACTATGGTGTCGGCACAGACTACAGTGGCGGAGACGCGCAATTTTTCAGGATTTATGCAGGTAAAATATAATTAAATAGATAACATTATAGTTATATTGTAGATCAAATATCATAAAATAGAGAATATTATAGTTTTATCCTGGATAAAATATAATTAAATAGATATTATAGTTTTATCGTAGGTAAAATATCATTAAATAGATAATGTTATAGTTTTATTGTAGGTAAAATATCATTAAATATATGATATTATAGTTTTATCCTAGATAAAATATCGTTAAATAGATAATATTATAGTTATATTGTAGGTAAAATATCATTAAATAGAGAATATTATAGTTTTATTGAAGGTCAAATATCATTAAATAAAGAATATTATAGTTTTATCCTAGATAAAATATAATTAAATAGATATTATAGTTTTATCATAGGTAAAATATCATTAAATAGATAATATTATAGTTTTATTGTAGGTAAAATATCATTACATAGAGAATATTATAGTTTTATTGTAGGTCAAATATCATTAAATAGAGAATATTATAGTTTTATTGTCAGTCAAATATCATTAAATAAAGAATATTGTAGTTTTATCCCAGATAAGATATAATTAAAAAGAAATTATAGTTTTATCGTAGGTAAAATATGACGGAATATATATTATAGTTTTATTGTAGGTAAAATATATTTAAATCGATAATATTATAGTTTTATTGTAGGTCAAATATCATTACATAAAGAATATTATCGTTTTATTGTAGGTCAAATATCATTAAATAAGGAATATTATAGTTTTTTTCCCAGACAAAATATAACTAAATAGATCTTATAGTTTTATCGTAGGTAAAATATGATTAAATAGATAATATTGTAGTTTTATTGTATGTAAAACATCATTAAATCGATAATATTATAGTTTTATTGTAGGTCAAATATAATTAAATAGAGAATATTATCGTTTTATTGTAGGTCAAATATAATTAAATAGAGAATATTATCGTTTTATTGTAGGTCAAATATCATTAAATAGAGAATATTATAGTTTTATTGTAGGTCAAATATCATTAAATAGAGAATATTATAGTTTTATCCTAGATAAAATATCATTAAATAGATATTATAGTTTTATCATAGGTAAAATATCATTAAATAGATAATATTATAGTTTCATTGTAGGTAAAATATCATTAAATAGAGAATATTATAATTTTATTGTAGGTCAAATATCATTACATAAAGAATATTATCGTTTTATGTAGGTCAAATATCATTAAATAGAGAATATTATATTTTATCCTAGATAAAATATAATTATTGTAGTTTTGTCGTTGGTAAAATATCATTAAATATATAATATTATAGTTTTATCCGAGATAAAATATCATTAAATAGAGAATATTATAGTTATATTGTAGGTAAAATATCATTAAATAGATAATATTATAGTTTTATTGTAGGTAAAATATCATTAAATAGAGAATATTATAGTGTTATGCTGGATAAAATATCATTAAATAGAGAATATTATAGTTTTATTGTAGGTCAAATGTCATTAAATAGAGAATATTAGAGTTTTATCCGAGATAAAATATAATTAAATAGATATTATAGTTTTATCATAGGTAAAATATAATTAAATAGATAAT